>NC_088865.1:22841296-22969324 GCF_032884065.1 Artemia franciscana | reverse complement strand
GACAACAGTTGTCAACTGGTCTACCTTTTGTTGTGAGGTATGTCTTGTCAAATTGGATTTGGAATCCCAACCCATAGGAGGGCCAAGGAAAGTGGTTGAGATAGATGAAGCCAAAACTGGAAAACGCAAATATAACAGAGGTAGACTCATCAAAGGACCATAGGTTTTTGGTGGTATAGAGTGTGGGTCTGGTTTGGCCTTCATTATCCCTGTTCAGGATAGAACCACAGATACTCTGTTAGCTGTGGTAGACATGTATGTGCTGCTAGGAATGACAATCGTTTTTGACTGCTGGAAAGCATAAAGTGCATTAAAGCATCAATGCTTCCAGCACCAAACAGTAAATCATTTCAAGAACTTCATGGACTCTGACACAGGCGCTTACATGCAAAACGTGGAGCAAATGTGGAGGGATGTCCACCAAGTCATCCCAAGATATGGTCGAAATACCAAGCACATGGCTGGCAATCTTGCTGAATTCTTCTTTAGACACCACTATCCTGAGCACATGGATAGACTTCACTACTTTCTTGAAGCCTGCAGTAAAGTTTACCTATCACCAAAGTGTGGCTTAGCCTCTGATTCCCAGCATGGAACAGAATGAACTTAAGCTCAGTTACAAAAAAAACCCACTAGCACCAGAACAACACCAAACAGCTTTTTTCAAAGTCACAAATAACTAAAAAGATCCTATTTCTCCATTTTACTTTTGCTTACACATTACAGTACCTATAGAGCAAAGCAAACTAGTCCATGAGCCCTGGGGGCAGCAGGGTGAGGTCTGTATTCTGATTGGTTGAATTGTTAGTTGATATTTATTGCCCACTTTTTGCTTACTTTTTCAGGTTTTAGGCTGAGTAATTATTCAATAAATATAGAATACAGACCTTGCCCTGCTGCCTGCAGGGCTCAAGGACTAATTTGCTTTGCTCTATAGGTAATGTTAACTGTAAGCAAAATTGGACATTGCACTGTCTACCTTTCTAAATAAACTAACTATTTCTAGATTCAAGACTATCATCTATTCTCCATCTTGAGTCATTCTTCGCCACTGGTAAGAAATTGTGAAATTATGCAACCATGTTGCAAAAAAAAGTTTAACAAATTTTAATCATCAAACAGTTTGTGGTAACAAACTGTAGTAAGGAGCAACCCAGCTCAATAGTAACCAAAACTCTAAAAAATGGAATTTTGATACCAATAACTAAACCAAAAGAATCGCATTTTAATGCTGATTGAAAATATTATTTAAAATATGCTACCTTGCAGCATAATTTCCAGTTTAGACAGCATGTGATGAAACTAAATATTTACCAAAATCAGTGCAAGCTTTCAAGCTACCGGTAATTGCCTATTTAATGATGAAATTTTTGCCAGTGATGACTTTTTGCTATCAGCTGTAAGTGACCAGTCATTGGGTGAGCCTGCATCTAAGCCAAGAGATGAAGATGAAGGAATTAAATGCAGAAGAAGGAGGAGCTGCAGCCTCTTAAACCACACATGTCACCTGCACTTCAAACCAGACAATTTCACCTGTCAGCAATTTCAAATCATGAGGTCAACCAAAAAGAATTGCAGAATATGAATAGATACTCCAGAGACAGAAAAATTGAGGAGCAGGCTATGCTTCCAAAGCTAAGAAAGTGAAAGAGGCTCTCACAAACCCTCATTTAAAGACAAAAAAATTACAAGAAATCACTCTTTGCTGAAAGTGATAGTAGCCCAGAAGAGATTTCAGTCTTTGAATGTATTTTGGGGTCCTTTTTTTGCTTTAAATGTTGGCAGCTTTGTTTTGGCCCTTGAACAAGAAACAAAAAAGGAAAATGCCACATTGTTGGTGAAATTATTTTAAAGCTTCTAGAAGAACAAGAAGTCGAAGTTTGGTATTTCAAGCAAATTGATCCATTCTTGAAGTTGAGCTTTACTGATGCTTCTTACTGGTATAGTTTCACTGATGTCACAACTCTCTTGCAAAATCCTGAGCCTTCAGGACAAACTACAAGACAAGCAGATTTCTTTGTATTTCCTCTTACAAGTTAAAAAAGAAACTTTAGAGCAAGAACAAGCTGTTGAGGAGAGGCAACAGTTCTCATCTACATAATATTTTCTGTTTGTTTTAAGTTTTAAAGTTGCTTCTTAATTTCAGTTGAAAAAACTTGTTTTTTATTTATTTGCTGATTGTTCTTAAGAATCAGCATTGTCTTGTCTTATCAGCATTGATTGTCTTAAGCTCACTCTCCATGGGAAATCCCCTTACCCTGCAAGAAATCTCTTTGTGGAAAGATTCTCCCATGTAACTTGAATTAGCAATATTTGCAGAACCAATTTTGCAAGTGATGACCTGGGGTGTGCATACAATCCAACCTTTGTTTGCATGCAGGTGTGTTAGTGCAAACCTGCACAAATACTGGTCTAGATGTTATATGATCATATATTTAAATAATTGACATTATAATCTCTTGTGCCCCCAGAGTTTTGTTATGCAACCCCATTTAGGGTTGCAACCTGTAGTTTAAAAAGGTCTAGTTTATTGAAAAAAAAAATCACAATTTGTAGCTAGTATTTATTTACTACATGTATTTACTGTAGCTAGTATACAATAGGAGCAGGCTATTGCACAAAGATTACCAGGAAAATCCATACCTAAACCAGAAAACTTAAAGAAATTAGCAAGCGATATTTATATATTTCAGCTTTTATCTGTATCCAATTTTTTAGAAAAAAAACTACATTTAAAAATAAAGCAAGGTATCTGAGAATATTCTACCACAGTCCATAATTTTTTCATTTATCAATAAACAGCAATTGCAGTTTCAAAATATATACGCTTAGGGTTGCCAAACTTTTCGAGACTAAAGTGTCAAATTCAGCAAAAAAGGGAACACTTTTAGTGTCCTCCTAGAAAATTAGCCAATATACTTTAAAAGTTGACAAAAAAAGAGCAAAGCGGTGCTTCAAATAAGTAAAATCCCATATAAAACCTCAAATCGCATTATACGCGAAGAAGAAAAAGACTTCAGTATGATTTCTCGGGTTCTTTCGAACTTTCGGCTGTACTATTCTTCCTCCGAAAACGCAGTAAATCCCTGTTTTTATTATGGCGTTTTCCGGCACCAGAGCCGGCTTTGTCACTTTTTGGACGACAGTTTTCATTTTCGTCGTTTTTGGCAAAAAATTAAAAAGCGCAGTCTTATTTCAGGAACTGCAGAATATTCAGGATCATTTGTGTTGCATTTGCGGTGTTACAGTATCGTAAAGACAGGTTGGAGTACAACTAAGATGAATGACAGAGGTGTTGTTTAGTTCATACGTTTTCAGCCAAATTGTCTACTCTGTACGGCGAGAAAACGAAAACGGCGATAAAACCTGTCTTCACTATGAGCCGCCCCAGCCTTCTTGGCTGCAAAACGCCACAATGAAGACAGGGCTTAAAAGATTTGTGCCAGCAGATTACAGATACGATGTCTCTCGCTGCCAACACGGCTTAATTACCCTCATTCCCTCTTTTCCTTCAGTAGCATATCAGATCTTCTGCAAAGTTTTGTCGACTATTTCCCGCAGAGTAATATCGAAAAGCGAGTGAAAAGCGCTTGGCTTGGAACGTGCTTCACATCCTTTTCACCTGGCTTTTGCCAACGCGTTTGGTAACGCTTTTATCAAAAAAAAGATTTTTATCAAAAAAACTTTTTCTAAACTCTCTTGAGCAAGTCACATGTTTCACCACGTTTGAATTTTCGCGCTTTTGAAAAGGAAAGTAGTGCAGATACGATAAAAAGCATACGATACGATAAAAAGCACAAATTAAAAGCAGTTGCAGTTAAGAAAAAACTGAAAATAAATGCATATGGGATTGATTTTGAAAAAATGCCAAAAAAGTGTCCTTTTTTTCAAAAAGTTGCCTTTTTTCACCAATTGTGGCACGGTGTAATCCAGAGTGAAAAAGTGTCAAAAAAGCACTAAAAGTGTCCCTTTGGCAACCCTGATATCGCTGTTTATTATTGAAAGTTTCAATGTTTTTCTCTGTGGCGATACCGATAATAATTGCTGGCATCCCGTTTTCTGCTGCTGTATCTTCTTCTTAGTTCTTGCGGTATAACCCCTTAGCTGGTTCTCTTCTTTGTTTTCTTTAGAATTTAAACTATAGTACTGAATATATTTGTTGCCGACTAATTTCTCCCTATTCCAATAAAGTGTCCAAATACGAAAAAATCTTATTGCCGACTAATTTCTCCTTATTCCAATGAAGTATCCAAATGCGAAGAAATCCCTTTTTTATTCATAAACATACAAATCGCAATTAACTAAAGGAATCAAATAAAAATTCATTACAGTCCAAGTTCAGTATCTCGGCAGTCACTTACGCAATCACACACAGACAAAGACTTGACATGAAAAAGGATTTAGCTATGAAAAGTATAATTTTCGCAGGCGATTCATTATAGTATTCTACGCGTTCCTTGGAATTTTAGAATGTAGAGACTCCAACTCGGATAAAGAATTGTTCGAGGACCTCCGCAGCCTTTCTTGTATTGGTCGTCCGTAGAGATAACGCTTCTTGGTATCTGGTGGCATAATCCGAAATTATAAGCAAAAACCGATGACCATCCCGTAATATTGTTAGCGGCCCAACAATGTTCACAGCCATACGGTAGAAGAGCTCTTCCACTATGGATAAGGAAATCAGAGATACCTTCTTCTTTGCTTTCAGCCTAGTAGTGAGCTGACAGGGCTTACACGTTTTAATATATTTTTGAACATCTCGTCTGACTCCTGGCCAGAAGAAACGATGCAGAATCTGTTCACAAGTCAGATGGTTACCAGTATGTCCACTTAACCACGAGTCGTGGGCAAACTTCATGATGAAGGATTTGCAAGATCATGGCACAACAAGTTGCAAAACCTCCTC
The DNA here is from genome assembly GCF_032884065.1 of Artemia franciscana. NCBI lineage: Eukaryota > Metazoa > Arthropoda > Branchiopoda > Anostraca > Artemiidae > Artemia > Artemia franciscana. The sequence continues at coordinate 22,964,418 of NC_088865.1, read as the reverse complement.
GCCTACTGGTGAGGTCCTCTTCCTATACAGCACCCCATTAAGAATCTCATTGCTTTCACGCAGAGGAGCTTGCTTAAACAACTTTCCAAGATTTTGTCAGCCTCCTGTAGTTGTTTGAGTTCATCTCCAGTCAGCTGATCCGGACTTATCTCCTGAGCTGTACTCAACGAAAAAGGCTAGTGTAAATCACGCTCTATGCTCTTCTTCTTTTTACTCTTTTTCCGTTCGTCTCGCCTTCCAGTGTTTCTAGAATCCACATCTGTTGTCCAAATATCATTTTCTGGAAGATCGACTCTCCCATCCTTTGGAGTAGGTGAATCAGGAATGCTCGGCATTGGAGGCGAGTCAATCATCCTTGGTGCGGATTCATCCTGTTTAAGCTCTTTTTGTGAGTAATTCTTTATTCTTCTGCTGACAAGAACTCTAATATTAGGCTTTTTTTTTCCAAAGTGCTGACTGCAAAGTTCATTAAAACAAGAAAATGATGTCCCAAGAATCACGTTCACAGGTAAATTGTTTGGTACAGCAATTGGTACGCAGTAAATGAAACCTTTCCCCTTTCCTTCCTACCAGAATGTGAACGTCTTTAACAGGATACGATTTGCAGTCCCCATGGACGCAGCAAACTTCAGTCTTCTTTGAAGGGAAACAATTGTCCGACATATACTTCTTATGTATGATACACAGGGTGGCAACACTGTCGACCAAGAAAATTGCTGGTTGCCCCTCAATTTCGCCTTCAAAATAGAAACTTTCCCGTGCATCTTCTATTGGCTAGAGCTTTGAGCTAGAAGAGTTCGTTTCTTTGGCTGTCGGCAGTCCTTAGCCCTATGCCAATACTTCCCGCAGCTATAATAGCCTTGATAATTCTTCTGTGAATGGGAGGTGCAAGCGACTGTATTTTGTGTATCATTCTTCTCTGTCTTAGAATTCTCTTCATGATTTTGAGTTTCACGATATCTGTTTTCTTTCTATGGCAAATTCTTCAAAACTAGATTTTCGTCTCTTCTGGTGAGAAAAAACGCGTCTGCTAATCTGCATACTTCCTCCAAGGGTGACTGGTTGAGTTCCTTGAGACGTATTCATAGTTGGTAATTTTTTATAGGACTTATAAAATTGCTTAACCACAATCAGTCGAAGGATATCATCTATTTTCTGTCTGAGGATCTCAGGATCTGTTTCTGTTTTTTAATCTTGATGCTCAAACCGTTTGATAGATAGTCACTCCAGCCTCCTCAAATAGTCTATGAAAGACTGATCAGCCTCCTTCTGTTCGGAGCGGAAATGAAATCGATATGTTTCTGTTGTGACTCCAAAACTACCAATTTGGTTTGGTGGGAGAATCGAAGTAGCTTTGGCAGCTTTTCTTGTCAGCAAAACCACCAAGCCTCACTGTCCACGTCGATTTGTCCCATAGGTTTGTATAGCTGCACACTAGAAGGTTGTTGAGGCATGTATTAATGTCCCCATCTTTGCTGAACTTTGCTATTAAAATAGGTGACATCGCTGCTGTTATGGCTGCACTCTGAATTGCAGCTTCGCCTGCGTGAACGGTTGTACTAAAGTGCGTCACAAAACTAGCCAAACGGTCATCCATCGCTTCCATGCTCAATTTGAAGGTCTGCAGTAGCATGGCTACAATTGCCTCTTGGTCCATGGCATATGGACCAAATACCAGTACCATGGCATATATATATATTGCCAAATTTTGTGTTGAACCAAAGCGAAGGTAACATAAAATTACGCAAAATTTGTTATAGAGCCAATGCGAGAGCAATTTAAAATTACACCAAAATTTGCCATAGAACCAATGCAAGAGTAATATAAAATTACTGCAGAATTTGGTATAGAACCAATGCAAGAGTAATATAAAATTACTGCAAAATTTGGTATGGAACCAATGCGAGAGTAATATAAAATTACTGCAAAATTTAGTATATAACGAATGCAAGAGTAATATAAAATTACTTCAAAATTTGATATAGAACCAATGCCTGAGTAATATAAAATTATTGCAAAATTTGGTAAGAGTAATATAAACTTATTGCAAAATCAACGAACTGTAGTAAGGAGCATAGTAACCAAAACTCTAAAAAACGGGATTTTGATACTAGTAGATAGATCAAAAGAATTGGATTCTTATGCTGATTTCAAATATATAAGTTTCATCATATTTAGTCTTACCCATCAAAAATTACGAGCCTTAGAAATTTTGCCTTAATTTGGAAAATAGGGGTAAACCCTCCTTAAACGTCATAATATCTTATCAAAAATCACACCATAACATTCAGCTTAACAGAGAACCCTACTGTAGAAGTTTCGAGCGCCTATCTATAAAATGTGGAATTTTGCATTTTTGGCCAGAAGATCGATCACGGGTGCATGCTTATATGTTTTTTTCCTCAGGGGTGATAGTATCGACCCAGTGGTCTTAGAATTTCGTGAAAGGGCTCATTCTAACGGAAATGAAAATTTCTAGTGCCCTTTTGAAGTGACGGAAAAACTGGATGGCACTCACACTCATTTTTCCCCAAAGTCACCGGATCAAAATTTTGAGATAGCCATTTTGTTCAACATAGTCGAAAAACCCAATAACTATGTCTTTGGGGATGACTTACTCCCCAAAGTCTCCGGGGGAGGGGCTGCAAGTCACAAACTTTGACCATTGTTTACATATAGAAATGGTTATTGGGAAGTATACAGACATTTTCAGGGGTATTTTTTGTTGTTGAGGGAAGGGTCGAGGGGAGGGGGTTACGTGGGATGATCTTTCCATAGAAAATCTATCATGGGGGAAGAGAAAGTCCATGAAGGGGGCGCAGGATGTTCTAGCATTCTTTGAAGAAAAAAACAATAAAAAAATAAATATTAAAAAGTTAAAAACGAAACAGAACTTAAAACGAACAGAAATTATTGCGCATATGGGGAGGTTCATCTCCTCCTAAATACCTCGCTCTGTACGCTAAAGTATTTTTTGTTATTTCAACTATTTATTCTAGGACCTTTGTGATTCAGGGGTCATTCTTAAAGAATTGGGATAAAATTTAAGCTTTAGTGTAAAGAACGAGGTATTGACGAGGGAGTGAGCCCTCTCATATACATAATAAAAATACGAATATAGAAGCTCGCTACGTAAGCTAATTCGTAAGGTAGGTATATTTATTACTAATAAGAACGTTCATATACAAAAATCAAAAGTTCTAGTCGTCTTTTTAAGTAACCGAAAAATTGGGGCAAATAGGCCTCCTACTCCATCCCTTTTTTCTCAAAATCGCCCAATCAAAACTATGAGAAAGCCATTTAGCCACAAAAAATTAATATACAAATTTCGTTTTAATCATTTTTGTGCGGAGAGCCAAAATCAAAACATGTATTAATTCAAAAACGTTCAGAAATTAAATTAAAAACAAACGAGTTTTTTTCAACTGAAAGTAAGGGAACATATTAAAACTTAAAACGAACAGAAATTACTCCGTATATGAAAGGTGCTATTCCCTCCTAAATGCCCCACTCTTTACACTAAAGTTTTTTATTGTTTTAAGAAGTAGAGTTGTGAGGAATTTTTCTGAAAGTTTATATTTGTACAGCTCTTAATGCTTCTCCATTTTTCCTGCAAATTTCGCGTTTAATTCCTGGTCTGACACGACGAGAGCCAAAAAATTGGACAATATCAACGCGATAGCTCCCGAAAATGCGTGGGATAACATTCTGCAACGCAACTGTGACCACGGCTGGAGGCTCATATAGAACCGGTTTTAGACTGATTAGAAACCAGTCTCATCTGGATTGCCCTGTGGGCGGGCCCTCACTCTGCTTCAAGGTCACAAAAAAGTTGCGTTCGCAATCGGTTAACAATTCTAGTCTCAAAAAAGTATAATCCAAAAAGTATAATTCTAGTCCAAAAATATAGAGTTGGAATTTGAATTAAATCAAAACAAACTATGTGCACACAGATTGTCGATAGGGCGTATCACGGATTATTTTAAATCTGTGAAATTATCTCATAGTATGGTCTTAGCAGGTCAACTATTTTCGTCAGAACACCGTCTTCGAGCATTATTTGCCATAACAAGGATCGTAATATCAATTCAAATGCAGCGATGCAGTCAAGGAGGACTGCGAAGTTATCCAAACTGTGGATGAAACGTTGGTGAAGAGGAAGTCATTGGGTAAAGAGAGGGTCTACATACCCCATTCCGAGGCGGAAACCTGCCTGGTTCTTCCTAGTCCATTGCTCTCGCTCTTTTCTAAAGCGATTTACTAAAACTATTGCCAAAAATCTTCCGAGCTATGTCTATTAGTGAGGCTCTCCGGCAATTGTTACAGTCATATATTCAGCGTTGAATATGGACATATTCAGCGTTGGTTAGTCAGGACTTCAACGAGCACCGGACTTGCTCTGTATATTTCTGTTGGTAGGGAGTCCCCACCGGGGGTTTTATATTTTTCAAAAGACTTCACGGCTTTTCTGACTTCTTCCATCAAAGGTGGAGATACATCGCAAAAATACTGCTCCACGAGAGACGGAGCAACAAGCTGCATGTTTTGGCCTGAGTGGAAGGAGGAAGTTTGTGCCAAGTCTACGGAGAAGATCCGGCAAACCCAGATAAGGTGTAACAGCTTCTTCGAGCTGGTCAATAATGACAATTAGCATGAGGCTGCTTTTAACTTTCTCTTTTTTTACTTGATTTTTCTCTCCCTGCTTTGGGTCATGGAGCCCACTTGGGGGAAAGGATACATAATTTCGAGTTTTCCATGTTGTAAAAATACTACCAATGAAGAAACTTGTTATCTTTATGATAAGAAAATAAAGGATTTCGGTTTTTTATGCTCAGGTTTCGTGTTTTCAATAAAGCGCAAGTTTTGTATACAGGTAAATAGGAAGGGTGTGCAAAAGCACAGGATGGCTTCCCCCCAACCCCCAATTGTATTTCCTTGCTGAAGGGCCTTGAAATGAAGATCAGCACCGCCGGTTTGGACTTTAAGGGTCTTGTGCTCTATCCTTTACCTTTATTCTTTTAGTTTTGTATAACCACTAGACCGTAGGAAAATATCATCAATTGGTTTATATGCACTAGTATATTGACATTTACTGTATTAGGCTTTGAAGCAACAATTAATATTCGTTTGAAATTCCAACTTCGGTCTTGGAAAAAAAAAGGAATAAAAAACATCAGTTCACCAGAAAACGGGGCTAAAAAAAAGAGCTAATAAGCTTTTTTCTTAAGAGGTTTAAACTTGACGCTAAAAGTCCCTGCCCAATTGGACCCTATTGAGTAAAAATAGTTAGTCTGGGAACACGTGCCCCCTAAAGGTTGAGGCCAAAGAACTCTTTCTTCTGATTGGATTGAAATTTACAAGGACCATTGCTTAGGCTAAGAGGACTACACATTTTCGTTTGGAGTGAGAAGGACTGGACAAAGAGGAACCTAATGTAAACACAAACTTAATTTAGGGGCATGCCCCCCTCCAAAAAGGATCAGAAGTTTTTCTGATCAGTTAAAACTTACATCCTTAAGCCATTGAGTTAACAGGATCCCATGGTTCAATGTCGAACAGGATCCTGTAGTTGAAGTCTTGCATGATCAAGATTGCGGCACGAAAGAGAGGGAGCAATGGTTACCATCTCCCTTGGGTCAGATGGGATCTTCATAACGGACGTCTTTTATGTTCTGCAGTGTCTTCCGTTTTGAGAATAGTCATTGTTACATTTGGGTTAAAATCAGTAGCTTTCTGTTACGAAGATTTTCCATTGCAGAGTTCAAACCCACAACCTACAAAGAAGTATCTTGACCATGCACAACTAGACACATCAAAAATTATTCTAGCTACATGAAGCTAGACCAGGGTATTAGTAAAACACCTAATCGTAGCTGTATCTGTATTAGTAAACTGAAGCTCTTAAATTTAGCAACTAAACTTCTAAAATTTAATAACTGAGCAAGGTTCCAGAAAATAAATTTATTAAACAAAACCACCAAAATATGAGTAGATTGAAACTAGAACAAGTACGAAAGGAAAATTACCCTATCCTCAGACCGTAGATGACATATATCATTAGACAATACAACAAATACAAAGGAATGTAAGCCTGTTTTCAGGAGATACTAATGTTTCAACCAATTGAGGTAAAGCTCCCTCCAAATAGATATCAAAGGGAGTGGCTAATTTTGGGAAGAGTCGCTTTTGGCAAACGTTCCAAGAGCCAATTTCGGCAAGTTTATGGTCCCTCTGAAGCCTAGAATTCCGCGACAAGTCTTCAGCTGAAGCTCGCACAAAAGAAAAAATATTTAAATCACTTGGGTAATGAATCCATTCAAGAAGCCAGCAGCATTGTGATATTACTGTCGCTTTTTCTTAGAGAATGATATAAGCTTACTTGAAAAAAAAGGAATTTATTGCTATTTCGCATGTTTTGTCCCGTTTTTTCTAACGTAGATTCTAATCTAAAAATAAGAATGAAAAATGAAAATAAAATGTAATTCAGATGATCAAGACCGTATCCAGGGAAGGTGGAGCTTATCAAGTTTGAAGCCCACCCCACCCAAAATTTCTGTCCGATTCGTAATGTCGTAACAAAAATACATAACTAATTTTTCGATGCATTTTTTAAAGGTCCCCCCACCACCGAAATAATAACACCCAACCCAGAACAAAACATCCTAGATACTTCCTTGCGTATGATGACTAAAGATAGATCTCAGCTATTGATAGATAGCACAACTGTCATCTAATGTCGAAACATCCAAAGCTGTCAAAAAATCTTAAAAAAAACGAAGATTTGTTCGGGGAAAATAAACCATAACAGGCTCTCGATCTCAGTGGAAAAAAACGGAACATACCTGAGGAAACTTTTCGATAAATCAGGAACCAAAAGCAAAAATCTTCTTTTTCTTACGAATTATCGACTACATTCACATATTAGCATTTTTTAAATATATTTATGAAAATATCCTAAACTTTCGCGCACTATCTAAATACAGAACCAACGGAAAAGTTGACCAAGTGTTTTGCTTCCATTAAGAAACTTTCAATTTAAAAACGGGCAGTACAAACGAATCAACGAGATGCTCCTTTCAACCACTGTATATATTGTGACGCACAGATGTATATATAACAATTTTATCACAATTTAAAAGTCGAAAAACGAAATTCAATAATTTGTTCACAAAATCACAGTATGATACTTGCAATAAAAGAAATGAAAGTAATTATTTCTTTTTTTTATTTAAAGCGCACGTTTCATCGTAATAAAAAGTATGCGCTCATTACTTGCTAAATAAGTCATTCATTAATTCAAACAGGTGGTAGATGTTTGTTTATTTTTAAATTTCTCTATCCTTCGATAGATATGATGATTCTGAATATATCAACACAAAATATTTTCCATTAAATAATAAAACAAAAGAAATTAAACTTGGTACAATAAAGATGTTCAAAGTCGATATTTTGAAATTTATTCAAATTTTATACTTTCATTCTTTATCCAATGATGCAGGCTAAATTTCATACCAAGAATTTTGTAAATGTTAAATATTCTTGCGAGCAGAGAGGCATCATAATGCGACAAAAATGTTTAAAAAACATTATTACTGAAATACTAAACATAAATTTAAAGATAAAATTGAATTGACTAGCTTAAAGTTCTCCTTTTGTAGGAGTGACCCAAGTACTAAAAATTCAGCTGGTTTTAAATGCAGTCTACGGACCACAAGAGTTCCGAAGCCTTATATTGTCCACAGCATGGTTGTGTTTTCTTAGAAATTAAGAAACATATAAAGAGAAATAAAGAAGACAAGGAGAAGGAGATCAGGAAAATTCCCATTCGAGAAACATTTCAAGGTTTCTCTCCCCCTCCCCCCCCAAAAAAAAAATATTGAATGTATAAGCAGTATATTCGCATATACATCATAATTAATGTATATGCAGAAATTAAGCTTTTTGGAGCAAAAAAAGCAAGTTTTCAAAGTCCTATCCCTCTACACCGAAAAATCCGATCCACCACCGTAGTCTTTCTTGGCTGGAACTCCAATTATATCAAGACATACACAATTTTATCCCGTCTGATGGAGATGGTTTAGTCTTTCCAGGAGAATTTGCACCAGCAAAAAAAAAGAAAAGTGTTTTTAAACAGCAAAATGAAATTTTTACTTAAATATAAATTTAGCCACTGAAGCCTTGTAAAATAACAGGAATAAAAGTTTAATTCAGCAGATCAGAGTATTTCTGAATAGTATCATCTCATTTCCGCAAACAAACTTTTCGTGATAAAGAAAATTGTGCATTGAAAAACTTTTACATTTAATCCCTCCATTTTTACTCATTTACATTAAAAACTTATCAATCTTGTTTTAGCACCTTGGGTTGCGTGGTTTGTCCCCTACACCCCCAGCTAAATTATACACAATTACTGCAACTTCATAGGCAAGCATATCAGCAGAATACTGTGATTCAGCTTCGGCATAAACACGTATAACATCTTCAGTTCCAGAAGGACGCACAAAAGAACGACCAAACTTATATTTGGCAATAGCAGCGTCGATTTCATCCTGCAGCTCAGAAGGAGTTTGACAACGCCGCTCAGCGTCAGTTGTCGAAATAACGTTCCGGTCCTAAAAATAAGCTTTCTATAAAATTAACCCAGTACATTGGATTTTGATTCGAAATCAAGTCATCTTCCGGGGAAATCTAGTAATTAGCCATATTTTTTTTTACCAATATGATGGCCTGGAAAATAAAATAAAAGAATTGATAATATAATGAGGTAACGAGTCGCTCATATAAGTAGCGACTCAAATCTAGAAAAAAATAAACTGACAAATTTAGCTAAAATATAATCATATAATTTACAATCAAGAAGAACATAAAATACTAAGAGAATGAAAATATTTCCAGGAAAGAATCCTGGCTAATTTACCGTATTCCCTTGCTGGTACAACTCATGTGATTTATGATTGAATGTCAAGGGAGTCAACAGGGGACTTACATTAGCATCATAAAAATTTACCAGCTCTTGGTTTGGGATGTTTAAAACTTTAGTTTATGTGACTTTACTTAACATGATTTGCTTTATTTACTAAGAATTACAAAATTCACTCGCACGAGGTCAAGGTATTTATGGAATGGTTGGTGACAAGACAGGTCTTCATCCACGTGACTTACAAGCTATTTGGATTGCTGCAAGTTCAAGCGATGTTTCGGCTTCGATTGGGTCACCTAGAAATCTATATAGCCCTAATGTCAAGGTAGGTTCGTTTGAATAAAGGCTGGGAATTCTTCGCCGTAGGAGAAATTTAAAATATCTATTTTTGCCCTCGATACTTTAAAAAGAAAAAGAAAATAGAGAACCTCAGTGATAAACAGGCTAAATATGATTTTCTTCGGTATTTTAAATGGGGGTTTAGAAACCCTCTAGTCTTATGTTTCGGTCATCATGATACCAATGATGCCCTTTTCATTTCAATCTGCCGCCATTTCCGAGGGGTTTCAAGCTCTTTTTGGACATTCCCATAGATTTGTTTTCGTAATTAACTTTTACGGGAATAGCAGTTACTATTCGTGAATCAGCTTCAAATGATGATTTTCTCTCATTAGAGTGTTTTTACTTTCAAAATGCGTTTTTGATTCTCGGCTACCATGATTTGGGGTTCACTCTATACTAGGTTGTGGCTATTGCTGAATAGTGCTGGCTAAGTGTTGGTACGGTGCTATGTGCTGGCTCAGGTTAAATTTTGCGATTTTGGCAGAACCTCACGTCACCCGATGAAAACGATTCATTTTTGTGGGTCAATATTTGGTTTGTTTCTATTTCAGGTTTCTTTTCTGCTGGAAAACAACTCTTCAAATAGTCATTTTTTATACATTTTGAAAACTTTCAATCGCTACTAATTGCTACCACTACCAGTCTACTACTGGTCGCTTGGACTGTGCTTCACGCAAGCGGGGGGGGGGGGGGGTAACTTGAACCTAAATAAACTAGATACACACACAACCGCCGAAGTAAGGCTCAGAAAGCCTTGTGATAAACGGATACAATCCTTTTAACGTCAACCATTAAACAACTCATTAAAAAAAAAAACACACAATGAAATTTTCTCTCGATTTACCCTTAAGGTTAATTAATATTACTTGGATATTAAGTAAAAAAAAAAAACAGGATATGTGCCGAAATAAAATTAATTTAATAACATTATCTATTTTTTTAGTTATGCATCGTTCTATGTCATAGCTTCCGATTTATATAGCAAGATTTAGGAATCGGACGCGGGCTCCACAGTTTCAATGACTATATCGAGTATCGTTTGGTTTCCAGGGAAACCTCAGAAACCAATTTGAGGCAACATTTAAAATACAACCTAAGCCTCTGAATGTCTTTAGAAATAATTCAAGATGACAAGCTATACTCATAGAAACAATTAAAGATTATTTAGGTTGATTAGTAACATCAGGATTATCAACATTTGTTAGCAATAACGTCTTTTGTTATTTTTTTCTTTTTTATACCTTATTCTGACGAAGGTATACTAGGACATTGATTGTTTTCATTATATGTCACTACAGTTTTTTCCCCTTTTTGTATGTTTTTGTAGGACTTTGCTATGGTAGATATATTAAGTGTAGGCTAGTTCCCCAGACAGCTTCTATTTTGTGTTTTTTTTCGTTTCATCTCTATCTTTTTTCTTGCGAATAAATACAATGTAATAAACACAATGTAAACAATTACTCCTCTGTCTAGGGAAATTACATTCATATGAGGTTATTTTTTATGTAGTGCTTTAAGAAGAGCACTCTATATACCTTTTTGAACTGAAATCTCTATACATCAACTATTGTAAATAGCAGCAATAGTTTAATATAGGAAAAAATACACTTTTATTGTCATGTAAAAATTCTAAAAACATAAAAGATAGCTACAAATTTGGATATTTAAGACTACCAAGAACAAGAGCTAAGAACTCATATGGCACTTGTGATGAGGTCGGAAGAGCCAACAGCTCATATGGTATGAGCTCTAGCAAAATTCTAAGAATCAATAGATTGCTTTGAAAGGAAAATCAGAGGCTTAATGCCGGTCGGCATTTAAAATAAGAGCTCTGAGTCACGAGGTCCTTCTAAATATCAAAATTCATTAAGATCCGATCACCCACTCATTAGCTAAAAATACCTCAATTTTTCGAACTTTTTCTCTCCCCTCAACCCCCCCCCCCCCAGATGGTCGAATCGGGAAAAACGACTTTATTAAGTCAATTTGTACACTCCCCTGACATGCCTACCAATTTTCATCGTCTTAGCACGTCCAGAAGCACCAAACTCGCCAAAACACTGAACCCCTCCACCTAGCTCCCCCAAAGAGAGCGGATCCATTCCGGTTACGTCAATGACGTATCTACGACATTTATAAGCGTTTTCCGAGATTTCCGGTTTCCCCCCAAACTCCCCCCCCCCCCAACGTTAACAGATCTGGCCAACATTTAAAATAAGAGCTCTGAGACATGGGTTCCTTCTAAATACCAAATTTCATTAAGATCCGGTCACCCGTTCTTAAGTTAAAAATACCTCAATTTTTCTAACTTTTCCAAACTAATAACCTCCAGCTCCCCCAAAGAGATCCGTACCAATTACGCCAATCTCGTATCTATAACTTGTGCTTATTCTTCCCATCAAGTTTCATCCCGATCTCTCCACAATCAAGCGTCCGATCTCAAGCGTTTTTCAAGTTTCCGGTTTCCAAGATTTCTGTTTCTCCCCCTCCAACCCTCTATGTTCCCAGATCCGATTGAAAATGGAGCATCTGAAACATAAAATTCTTCTATATATCAAGTTTCATTAAGATCCGATCATTCATTCGTAAGATACCTTGATTTTCACGTTTTCCGAGAATTCCGGCTTCTCCCTCCAACTCTCTTCAATGTCACCGGATCTGAACGGGATTTAAAATGAGAGTTCTAAAGCACAAGATCCATCTAGATATCAAATTTCATTAAGATCTGTCCTAGATTTCATCGTCCTAGCTTACCTGGAAGTGCCTAAAGTAGCAAAACCGGGACAGACCGACCGACAGACAGACAGACACAGACCGACAGAATTTGCGATCGCTATATGTCACTTGGTTAATACCAAGTGCCTTAAAAAATTGTGGAACAATGAAAATTAATACTTAAAATAAAACTGATGGTTCCCAAAAAACTAAAGCTAAAGGAAAACTTGACTATTTTAGGAAACATCTTAGAAACAAGTAGTTGAACTCTAGCTAAGCAAGAATGAAACCACTAGAAAAAATTAGCACGAACATGTCGAACGACTTTTCAATTTACTAAAGGGGTTTGACTGTGGCAAGACCCGAGACTACTCTATCCATGAACTCCCAATAGAGACAAGTTTCCCTTCAAGTTTTACATCGTTGATACAACAAAACTTAACCAAGTTGACCATCTTTGATGCAACAAAATTAAACCAAGTTGACCACCTTTGATACAAAAAATTTCTTATTTTCTTAAAATAACGCAATATTGTACTCATTATTCCTTAGTACTAATGTAGCCACCATAAACCACAAAGAGCAACCCTCCCAGGGAGAAAATCCCATGTCTAAAACCTGAAATTTCAAAAATATTTATACTATTTCTTTCTATTTGCTTATAGTAAGTTATAAGGAGGATGCAGCGGCGGATCCAGAAGGGAGCTGGGGGGCTAGAGCCTCCCCCTTGCATATCCAATCACACTAGATCAAATGGGTAATTTTTTTTCATCGGTTGCCAGCCTTATTATTTATAATGACCTTATTCGTCCTGTTTTTAAATTTCTGGATCATATTGAATTAGATAAGGACTCAGAAACAACATCTAAAGCAATTACGTTTGGAGACGAATTACGAAGAAGTGACTTTATCGTGAGTTTAAACACAGCTGTTCATTGCTTAGCTCATACTGTAAGACTGATTAGGTGTCTCCAAGACCCCAAACAAGACCAATCAACTGCAAAAAATTATATAATGTAAATACTAAGCAAACTCATACAGATGAGATCGGAAGTAGGCATCGACTTCAAGAAAGTATATGCATCTTCACAAGCCACACATTGCACATTGCAATTAGGAGAAGAAATAATCTTACTCGAATCATGCAGCCGACAGACTCAAAAGGCTAATGTCCAGTTACCAGGTCAAGATGCAGAACAGTATTACAAGGTGGCAATACACATTCTATTTTTGGATCATCTTGTTTCTGAGTTGAACACCAAATTTAGTTCCATAAGTGAGATTTCACATCTGGAGGGACTGATTCCATCTGACTTTTCTAATCACACAGTTGAAGTAGTGTTGAAATCCAATATCTACTATGAGAAAGTTTCTGCTTCATCATTAGAGTTATCTACAGAGATTGGACTTTGGTGGAAACATCGGCAATCCTCAAGAATCTTCCACAAAGTTGTGAAACAGCTTTACCTTAATTATCTTAATTCGAACTTACGAGCAAATTAGTTGCAAGAACGCTTATATAAAAAACTTATTATAATGTAGAATAACTAAAAATGTAAATACGGGTTTATTTTAAAAACTGAATCATTTGAAAAAGTAGTAATATCAGTAATAAAAGTATTTCCGTCCTTGAAATAATAAGGTAATAGCTTTCAACGTCCAAATTCTTATGGTAAAAGGGTCAGATATGATATGTTAATGCAAAACACTCTAACGGCTCCAAAATCTTTTTTATTTTGTAGTCAATAATCTTTAGCCAAACCATATTTTTTTATTTCTAAACTCTGGTTAACAAACAGTTAAAACGGCCTAAAAATGTGTCATTTGACACTTCAATTTTGAGAATTTTCCCGGGGAGGGCCCCCAGACCCCGCCTTGCTGGGGGGTATTCCATACCCCCTGGTGCTTTCACCCCCGCCCCCCTTTGGTCTATCCTGGATCCACCGCTGAGAGGATACATTTTGCATTAGTAAACTTGCAATTAAATTACTTTTTGGCAAAATCTGCATGTTTAAGAAAGATCAGATTTTGCTAAAACAATTTTCAAATTCATACCAATATAACGATGTTTAAGATAAAAAAATAACATACTGCCTCAAATACTGCGTCATATCTACATATAGAAGAAAGGAGGGGGGCTATCCTCCTGAAAAGGGTTCATATAAAACGTAGAAAAATTCGGCTTAAAAATACAATTTTTTTTACCACTCCCCCCCCAAAAAAAAAACCCGTTTGCATCCCATCCATGATTGTCAGACTTTTGTCCGTCTATGAGATAAACACTGCACTTATCCCAATCTTCCACATAAAACGAGATGGTATCAGCAATAAAATTTAGAGGTAACTTCAGATTAACTGTTAGATGTTCTCGGAGCCTTTTACTGTTTAAAATTGTTTCGTTTTCGTTTGAGTTGGTGCAAACTTTCCTCCCTTGGGAATAAACGTTCTTCGTATATATAAAAGCAGAGAGGAGCAACGCAGTGGAAATTTGCCACCTAATACACTTCTAAAGGACCCCTCCCTGAAGAAATGGAAATTTGGGCCTCCATGCACTTGGAAGGAGGCAGGAATAACCTAATCTTTGTGAAAAAAAATAGCAACCCTAAAATTTGTACTTAGTGCAGCTACGACCAGGTGCGTAGGTTTTGTTAGCTGCTTCTAGTCTTCACTAGCCCTTTATAAATAAAAATAAATCCATTTCGTATGCACGTAGCAAAATCTGCAAAATTGTAACATTAGGGTCTACTTCAAAACACGTCGAAAGATTGAAAAGCAATACAGAACAAAAAAAAGCTGATAATGTGATTTCAATAGAACATCATTCCTGCACACAAAAAAGGCGAACTGGGATCCCTCTGAATGTTGGACCTGTGTGCCCAATGTATAAGCGTAATATTAATTTTAAAACCTATTTCAATTAGTCTCCAAGTCATTATTCTCTCTAATTTAACGTATTATGTTATTCAATTTTCTAACTTTAGTAACGATTTTTTTTTCATTACTCTTTAACAAGGTGATTAAGAATCTTCTTATAGGTACAAATGCGATAACAAAAACAGGGCCGTTCATCCTTGTGTACTTGAATCCTGCTATCATATGATTACTTATAACACATCTGAACCCAGCCAAAAAGAAAAAAAAAAGACAGGATAACTTGTTTCTTATTACGAGTGGCATCCTACTTCTGATAATTTTTTCGATTCAAATGACCTTGGTTTTTTATTATGTTTATCATTCTTTTTATTTTTGCAGAACAAACTCAAATGAGTTTGTCTAGTTGGCTACTCTATACTTTGGCCTGTGAAAATACCCATTTTTCGGTCTTAGCCCGCTGCTTTCAAATTTATTTCATACCTTAACTTGGACCTTAAGTTGCCGATTCGGCAAATCCGTGTAGGATTTATTCCAGTCTTCGATTGACCAACCACGAGCATAAAGAATAGATTCAACCAATAGGATATCAGAAATAGCATCACCAACTGTTTGATTGATAATATCACAAAGAATTGCCAATTTCTTTATAGCCATAATCTGTTTATCGGTCATACTAAAAAGGAAACAGTCGATCAATAAATATGAAGCCAAAAAAGGTCTCATTTCTATTCCTAGCTCTTTCTCGGGTTTTTCTATCTCAAATTAACACTTGCCAACAATAACGACCAAACAACAATAAAGTTTTGAAGAAAGAAAAATGAATCTGTAAAATGACAAACAAATGACGTTTAAGCATCAAAGGCATTCAAAGATAATTTTTATGATTATGCCTTTTTAATTTCTTTTTAATTTTATGTGTTTGACTTAATGTACTGATTTGAATTTTTTTCTCTTAGCTTTAACTGACATATAAAGCGAATTCGGCTCTATAGAGCTTGTGATAGTCTCTTGAAAATAAATATTATCTTATTATCTTATCTTATAACCCAAACAAGATTGCAACCACGATTCCCTGTAATAAGCACCCTTACACTTACAGAAAAATTATATTAGAACAGACAGACCTGTTCATGGCCTGTAGAAATAACTCTCTATAGAGCTTGTGATAGTCTCTTGAAAATAAATATTATCTTATTATCTTATCTTATAACCCAAACAAGATTGCAACCACGATTCCCTGTAATAAGCACCCTTACACTTACAGAAAAATTATATTAGAACAGACAGACCTGTTCATGGCCTGTAGAAATAACTCTCTGCAAAACTCTTTTAAACAGCTTCAAACTGTCTTTGATGTGAGCCACGGTAAACTATATTACTCAATAGTTGGGAGATACATTTCAAATTGCTTGATTATTTTCAAATACAGAAATTTTAACAGCCTTAATATATCTATTAGTTTTAGTTTTACGGTATCATATGTCTGATTATGCTCGTTTGTGAAATTGTTATGCTTATGTTATGTACTACGTTATGTTATTGTTGCGTGTGTTATTGTCATGTGTTATGATTTTGTGTGCAAATGGGTAACTTCGTTGTCAAAACAGGCTAATGGCTATTTAAAAAAAAAAGAAGCCCGGAACCCCACAAAAAGCGTATCAGATCGAAATGAAATCAGGACCGGTCGAATCATCTTAGCCGAAAATCGCATTTAGGAGATTTACAACTCCCCATCTTGATATAACACATAAGTTTTAACAGCCTTAATATCTTTATATGTGCCACTCTTAAATAAATAACAAAAACTACCGAACAAATAAATTATCCAAGAAAAAAAATTTACACACCTATAATTTGCTAAATAGATAAATTGCAGGAGAATTGTCCCTTCCCTCTCCCCAACACCCTGTACAGGTATACTTTACTAGCTTTTATGAAAATTCGTAGTATTTCGACCCGAACATGCGAGTTTCAGGTACTTCATTGGGTTTTAACAAAATTCCTTCTAGGTTATGAGATCACTGGAGCATCTCCAGGATGGAAAATTTGCCCCTCAGTTTTTCACATGCATGAACACCCTGAGGATACTACCTTGTTTCTATGTGTAAGCCAAGGAAGTCCTTAAAAATCCAAATTTTGCTTCATAAACCCATGTAAAAATCAAAGAACCTTGAGGTGATAAACATGTGCCCATAAACAATAAATATTGAAAATAAGTATTTCAGAGAATCTGTCTCCGGCATCGACCCGTTGTATGCATACTGCGGGAATTTCTTTATTTTAGTAACAATAATCTAAGCCTTTTTTTTATTAAGGGTTTAATTAGCGACAGGCAATTTTGCTTCATGCTGTACTATTATCTAGGAAAGAGGACAGATCTCACCAGCTTAAAATATAGGATTTCCTGATCCGAGTAGGCAAAAATCATCAGTAAGAAAAGCATGCGAGCAAATGACGTACGTTTATTTCGCTAAAGTAAATATCATCAGCGTAAGGTAGTCTTAGGCAATTTCTAACTTAGCTTAAAGCTAGGGTGCTTGAACATGTTTTTTAATTTATCATGTAAACGTGAAATTTTACCTGTTTACGATGAAGTTACACCGTGAAGTTAAACATACTGAGATTCTTAAAAATTCAATGCCCCCCCCCCCACACCCAAATTCCTGTCTATGTGTTTGTTGTAATCTCCTTCTGGTTCAGGGCGAAAAAGACATATCTGACGAATGTCTATCTGGTAGATGACGAAAAAAGACGGTTATTCAAGCGGAAAACCAGGGATTTATAAAACTAAAATGACTTGAAAACAGAATGAAACCAGTGAACAAAATACCTTGTATCATTTTGAGAGTTTCTAATCTTCAATGTGGCAATGTCACTAAAAACAACGGTTCCATGACCATTGGCCTGCAATGTAAGGAAAAAGAAATCATAAAAAAGACTCAATTACAAAGGCCATAAATAAGCAGCATGAAAGTGACTAAATTTAACTAAAAACATACCATAATCAGATGCCTTGGCGTACCTAATAACGAAATCAATAAACACCCATAGTATCATCAATTATTCAATAATCATAAAGTTAGTACTTATTTCACGTTTCTTTAGTTTCTTGTGCTCAGATAATGCTAAAATCAGCGGAAAGGAACCATCATTTAAGCAATTTGGCAGCATCATTTGAGCAAAAAGGGAAAATGAACTTTTTTTTTCATTCGCATTTCATAATCAAGCCATGATTCTTGATAGCTTTTGGTGATAGTCTCATGGGAAAATTTACTGATAGGGTATTTATCCTTATGACGGCAAGTCGACGCTGAGGCATGTTACAGGTTAAAAAAAAACTTTAAAAATGAAAAATTTGGGTAAAATTCTAGTTTAGCACATTTCACTATCTTGGAAAGGGGTTAGATTAGAAAAATGAAACTTTGAGTAATGAATCCAGGGCCAAAAATACACTCTGGGAAGAATTTTATGAGGCCTGCGTCTATATTTATGTTATGAGTTTCGTTTCCGGTTCTGTTTGTCTTTTTCCCCTTTTTTTCCTTCTTTTTTTATACTCCTTGTGATGCTTAAAATTTACAACGGATTATAAATAAAATCAAATTCAACTATTGCTATTACTAATTGATTCGCCTTCATAAAAAAGTCAAAAGACAGAGAATATAAAAAAAGGCATACATAAAAAAGGGCAATTCAGCAACACATTGTAAAATCATACTTTTCATCTGCTTTCTAACAGTAGGAATCAACAGCATAGTCATTTATCGGAGACACATAACAATAAATATTTCTAATAAATTCTAAATAATTCTTAAATATTTCTAAGTAATTCTAACGTGAAAACGTTCTATAACGACGTTTAAAGTATTAACAGTAACCTAAAAGAGCATTCAAAGAGTTTTTAAAATGCAACAGCATGCCACTTTATTGGTCTCTTTTTCAAATACAGGAAAAGAAATTAAAGCAGTCACATAAGCGTTTTTGTAAGTTCTTGTTAGGCCTACCACCCTGGACTAGAAACTCTTGGATTAGTGAAAGATATGGCATTTTTGATCCATACCTGGCCGTCCAAAATCGGCTTTCTCGCTATGTCCGATCTCTCTGCAAGAATAATTCCCTGTATGGGGCGATGGTGCCATAATCTTCTTCTTCTTATAAGTTATCTTTCTAGTTTAGTTATATTTCTATTGTTATTTATGTATTATGTAGGATAAGTATTTAGTTTCTTTTTTTGTCGTTTTATTAATTTCGTTTGCTTTTTCTTTTCTCCATAGGGTTATCGTTGTGGGTTATTAATAAATGATGAATTTGATGAATGCGAAAGATGAGCAGCGGTCTATACCGTGTTTGTAAATATTTCTAGTTATCAATGCAGCTTTACTTCGTCTGTTCTACTGATCTGTTAGTTTATTTTATTATACTGTTTTTCTTTGTTATATTAGATTTATTGTGCTTGCCATTGTTGAGTTACGTGTACTTTTGTTTTTGCTTTGTTTATTAATTTTTTCTCTGTACTCTACTGTTTATACTTTTGTATATTTGTGGGGAATAAATATTATTATTATTATTATAAGCGTTGGCAATAATCGCAGGATATTAGAGCAAAACAGCAACTTCCCCAACTCTTCTTTTTCAACTATCTCGTTAGGTTACAGTACAATTGCCTTTCATCGAGCTTTCGGTTTACGTACATCTGAAGCGAGGATTTTCATTACAACAACTAATTCGAAGTTTTTATCCATATTGCATGGCGGTAGATCATACATCTGTTTTAACTAAATATAACCTTAGTCAGAGACATAATTACTTTTTTTTTCTGTTTTGAGCACTGAACATTCAATTAAGCACTGAACTTACTTCAAAATATATACCAATATCGAAATTCGTCGCTTTATGATGAAGATGTTTGACACCAGTTGGAACACAAGCAACCGGTACTTTTAAATTCTCGCTAATATAATGAGTTGAACTACCGTTAGCATATGCAGTCTGAACAAGACCCAAATTAAGCGCCAATCCAGATTCACTCACGAGCTCTTTGAAATAACCAGCAACTAAAATAAAAAAAAGAGAAAACATTAATCAATATACAAAACACTCAATAAACTAAGCAATCCACACTAGTTTTACATATAAAATCAAAAAAATTTACTTTTTTGTGAAATTATTAAACTTTAAACCCCCAAGGACAAACACTTAACTAGACTCAAAGCTTTAAATCTCCTAATTTTCTTATAACCAGAATTAAATTTAAAGCATAGATCAAATCTCGATAGTGGTAAGGTGCACTGGATAAAAAACAATGCATTATTTGAAAGATATAGTAACATTGGAGAATCCTTCGTCTGAGAGGACGCAGGTTCGAATCCCAGTATACCCAATTAATTAGTTTGGGACGGGGGTCAGTGGCGTGGCTCTGTAAGCTTAGCCAGAGTCGACCCAGCTCTAAATGGGTACCTGGAGAAATCTGGGGAAGGTAAACAGGAAGGGTGTGCGAAAGCACAGGATGGTTGCCCCCCCCCCATTGCACTTCCTGGCTGAAGGGCCAAGAAACGGAGATCAGCACCGCCGGTAGGGACTGTAAAGTCTAACGCCGTATCCTTTACCTTACCTTTTTTATAGTAACATTGGGATAATTAGATTTTGAGCACATCGCCTTATATTAAGTAGGTTCTATCATTTGATTAAATCCGTTTTCTCTTCCATTGTTCGGTTCGTAAGATATTTAAAAACTTATATTTCCTTAAATGCAGTACATTCTTTTTTCTCGCTTATATATATATATATATATAGCTGGGAAAAGAAGCTTAAAAATTCATAATGTTTTGCCGTATCATAGGTACCCAAGAAAAATTTCCTGCATAAACAACCAGTTATGACTAACTAAAAAAAAAAATAAAAAATAAAAAAAAAAAACCTCGTCATTTTTTCCAGTTTTCTGCTTTCTTGAATGGTGTTCAGCACAAGGCTTTGTGAGTTAAATCAGCCAAAATAAATAATATAAATTTAAGAGAAACATAAAAATTATGTCTTATAGTTCGGATATGGCCCAAGTTCTGTTTACACCCATTTAATATATGGTAATACTAGTTGTCAAATGCATAAAATTTTAGCAGAATTTTTGGAAAATTTCGAAAGAAAACATATTGAACCCCGTCCCAAACCGTTCCAAGTCTTAATTGACGGTAAAAAAAAAAGATCCGGGAGGGACGTGAGCACTAGGTCTCCCTTTCCTATCCTCAAACGCACACGCCTCCCCTGTGCCGAGGTTGAATGTTTTGCCTACGGGTTAAGTTGCCCATCCTGCCTCCCAAGCAATTACATTTTCAGGCATGTCTTTTTTCTTTCTTTTTTTTGCATTCCCGTAGCGATTTAAGGAAAGAAAAATGTATGGTTTATTTGATTAATTTGTAAAAGTCAGGCAAACTACTTAGTGCACTAAGTTAACAGCTCCTTTCAGTTATTTTGACACTTTTAACACCAATTATATATTCAGATGAATGATCTTGAAACCTGAATTGTATTACCTTGAAACCAAAATCTCAGAAAAACTTTGGGGATTATTCCAAAGAGTATGGGTAACCTATGAGAGCTGAAACTGGCCCTAGTGTCGACAAGAACTATCAATGCCATGTAGCATATGGCAACACATCTGGCAACATTTTTTCAAGCTTTGTAATTATTTTTATGCTAGAAAATGAAGTTGGACACTTACTACTAATATGATCTTGTCAATTACACTACTTAAATTAATTATTCTTATTATTACACTGAAGAAAATCTCAATGGCGTTGATATTTTTTTTTGTCGATAATAGCGCCAGTTACCCCTCTTTTAAGTTACCCATACTCTTTGTATAATTCTTTGTTAGAATTTAAAGTAAAATTCTCTTTCGATCAGAATGTATACGGTTCAAACAGAAGGTATATAGTTCACAATCAAATTGGGTAAGTTCCTGACAATTCCGAAAATTCTCAGAAAAACAAACATTGCCTTCACGCTTGGTTCCTTTATTTATTTCGTCCAGAATATGTTTGATATTGTTTTCAAGACTACCGGCAACTCAGTTCCAATTACTTTTATGTAAAAAATTGGCAATAATTGCCAGGGAAGAGATAAGAGGATCAAACAAGGCATGGAAGGACCATTTGTCTGAATAAATACGATGGTAGCCACAAAAAGAGAGGAATAAAAAATTCCTACGCCGTAATACCAAATTTAAAATAGTTGATTTTTGCGACATCTGAAATTCCTGGAATTAATCTGATTTTGTTCATTTGGTCGATATAGTTTCGAGTAAAACTATGTGAGAAAAGGCATATAAAATTGGGAAGAGGTGATGGGAAAAGACAAACAATGAATTTGGACTTTTAGAGAGTCATTTTGTTCAATATAGTTGTAAGA
This sequence comes from Artemia franciscana, assembly GCF_032884065.1. Classification (NCBI taxonomy): domain Eukaryota; kingdom Metazoa; phylum Arthropoda; class Branchiopoda; order Anostraca; family Artemiidae; genus Artemia; species Artemia franciscana. The sequence goes on along the minus strand of NC_088865.1, from coordinate 22,942,166 downwards.
TCCATTCACTATGCCTTTGGGGATAACACGATTCCCACAGTTCTTAAGGAAAGGGCTATAAGTTACGATGTTTTCCTATTGTTTACGTATTGAGTTGAGTATAATTTTCACAAATACAAAAAAAAATATATAAACAATATTATGCCCCAACAGAGAGCAGAGCTCGTATTCCTGGGACAATGCAAAAACATAGAAAAACTTCAACGTCTCATCATATTAATAATTTCAAAATGTAACACAGCAAAAAACAAACAAAATAAAAAAAAAACACACAAAAGAAAAGTAACAAGGATAAGTAAATAAAAAAAATATCGGGTAGGAGGGGCGTGGGAGGCCATCCCAAACACAGGGACACACAAACAAAACACACAAAGAAGAAGATCAAATAATTTAATTTTCCATCATCAATGGTGAATAATCAACATTTCAGCAAACAATCTTTAATATTTGCTTTTTTAAATTTAGCTGAGATTTTCGGGATGTATCAAACAGAATTTTGTCCTTCAGCTTATAATTATTTGCAATGAAGGGTATTTGGTACCTAATCGAAAACCTTGACATTTCAGAACTTACAAAAGGAATTCGGTACATCCCAGACCTCCGACAATCCGAACGAGGAAGAAAAATTAACAGAGATCTATCATAGACATAATTTTTAGAATTTCGGGTTTGAAAATGCCTTATGGAAGTATTTAATACTCGTATATCATTTAAATCTAACAAAGTTAAGAAAAGGAATAACGTTTTAGTTTCCGAAACATTTTCAAGTTTTGAAGGGCGATGTAAAAAATTTCCAAGTATTCTTATTGCGCTATTTTGTAGTACCTGTAAGGATTTTATATGCTTCCAAAATGTATTAAGATATACAACTAAGCAGTAATTCAAATAAGAAGAATTAGAGAGTGATAAATTATTTTTAAAATGGTAAAAGGAAAAATATTCTTGACACGATACATCGACCCAATATTTTGAGCAAGTTTCAATCTTAAATACTCAATATGATTATGAAATGACAGAAGGGGACCAAGAAAAACTCCTACATAACGATATGATTGGACCCTACAAATTTTTTTATCACCAGCCTGAAGCTCCTGACAAGAAATTTCTCGAGTGGCACGTTTTGAACGACCAAAGACCATAAAATTAGTTTTTGTAAAATTCGGTACTTGATTATTGGAAAAAAAACCACGGTTTAACTGAGTCAGTTTTTCGATCAATGCTGATGAATCTCTAGCTTTAACTGTTATAGCTGTATCATCTGCAAATAGAATTGCATGGCTTAATATTTTCATGCAAACCTCGTGGAAGATCATTAATATAAATCAAAAATAAAAGTGGACCTAATACTGAGCCTTGGGAAACACCAATATCAATAAGATTTTTTGAATTAGTCATTTTTCCACCGACATCTACTGTGATTTTGCGTCCGCACAGGTATGATTTAATATTTGTAATCTTTTCATTCTTATACCGGAATTTATCATTTTGTCAAGAAGAATTTCATGATTTAAAGAATCAAATGCTTTTTTATATCATAGAAAACAGTAGCCACATTGAAATCATTATCTAAACGATCATTTATTTCTAATAAAAGAGCTACAACTGCGTGTTCTGTCGAACGGTTTGCCCTAAATCCAAATTGATATTTGGTAAAGAAATTTATTTTATCCAAATAACTAGAAATCCTTTCTTTTAAAAATATTTTTCATTTCTTTTGTATAATATTTGTTATTGGGAAACACACATTTTTTTGGGGGGTGAGGGGGAATTTTCCGCTGGGGGAAATTCCCACAAGAAGAATTTTCTGTAAGGAGGGAGCTCTCCGGGGATAAACTATTCAGGAGAAATTTTACACTAGGGGCATCTGCCAAAATTTCTACATGAAAATCTCTTTTATTTGTCTTACTTTCTCTTTGCCGACTTAAGGTATTTGTTTTAAAATTGTCTTCAGATTTGTCGAAAAAATATTTAGAATGAATTTGTGATGCTTACTAAGGATTGAAATACAAAAGTTTTCCTATATTTGAAACATTACAATAGCAATTCGCTAAGAACGTTTGTTTACCAATTTAATAATAATTTGAGGTTTTTTCTAAACATAATAAAGTCCTTATATCCAATTGTGATTACCATTTCTTTCTTAAAAAAAAACTACTTACTTAATGTAGCGATCTTATCCCCATCTAGCATACAAAAGGTGTTACTATCATCATAAAAAAAGTAGAGGACTCGATCAGCATCGCCATCTACAGTGGCATATTTTACACCCCTCTCAAGAGGTACGTTGTCGGGGGGTCGTTGACCAACTTTGACGTAATCGGCACCGCACTAAAAATCCAAATAATAAAAATTTCACGAAAGTCTTTACATTTCCAAAAGTTAGTTGGGAAAAATTCCTATTACTCTATACTAGAGTGCAGTCCAGAGGGAATAATTGACATAACTATTGGAAATATAGATGGGTTACCCTTTAGTCTAGTATAAACCACATCGCAGACCATACGAAAACTTAAAGGGCCTACTAATACATTTTCAAATGTTGAGCACTCTAAAAAAAAGAATTACTACTCGATCACTCATTTAACTTAGATGACCTTCAACAGCTTTAAACCCCGACAACCTGACTTCAACAATTATTTGGTATGAAAGATCCTTTCTATTAACTAGTTATTTTTTTAAAACACTTGCTTGGAGCTTTCTGCTTCCAGCCTTACTTAGAGCTACGGTAAAGGTATTATTAAAGCTTCCAAAAATAAAATTCGCACACGGAAATTAGAGATAGCTGCTGCCTTAGGGGAGAGGTATAAATCATTAGCTTAGAAGTCCCATCCCAAAAGGCCAAAAGTCAGCCATGACTAGATAAGAGTTTAAATTACTTGAATATAAGCTGGTCTCAAGCCTTTCCATTTTATAATACATATACAAAAGTTCCCATTGAATGGTAATATAGTCAAATCTAGGGCAGTTTATATTCTCAACTTATATGAATTCCTTTCACATTCTTTCCTGTCATTCTTTTCTTTTGTTTCTGTATGCTTTGCATTTTATAGCTTATTTAACCAATTCCTGTATTAACCAGAGTAAAATTCCTGTTCATTTTAACTTTCCATGGTTTGTTCATAGTAGATTCCTGCTCGTTCGAGGCAGGGCCGTCCCTAGGTTTGGTGATGCCCCCCACCTCTCGACTCAAACATAAATAAAAAAAAGCCCCAGAAGCCCTAGCCGCAGCTACCCGTAGTCAGACAACCCCAGGCCATGGTGTCCGGGCTGATTCCCACTTTTTTTAGTTTTATTTCGCTCTCTGGTTTTCATAGGAAAATCTATTTTTAAACCTAATTTCCATTTGGTTCTAGGTTTATATTGTTTCCAATAAAAATATGTGAGAAAAGGCACATAGAATTGAAAAGAGATGATGGGAGAAGCCAAACAATGAATTTGGATTTCTAAATTACAATATTAGCTTCAGCGGTGTAATCAACAATCCAAGGATTCCTTAAATACTAAGCTAGGTGAAAATCAGATTTTATTTTGTGAAATATGTACTCAAATTCTTCAGTTATTGAACGTTTGCAGTGCAAGCCTTTTGTGTTTAGTTAAAACCTTAGAAATTCTTAAACAAAAATTAGAAAGTTAAACACTTATTCCATCATTTAGAATCATTTCCCAAAAACTCCATGAACGATCTTGAGGTGCAATACGCTAAACATGTCAGTAGAAGTAACGTTTTGGGATGGAGAAGAGTGACCTGGGCCAAAGACCCACATTTGGGCATCCCAAGCATGCAATTTGAATTTTCCTGCTCGACCGTGATTTTCAACGGGTTCAACTGATTTTATGAATTATAAAATGTCCACCATTTATAAATTACAAATTAAGGTATTTTCAGTTTGGAGTTTCATTTTGCAACTAATAAAAAAAAAACCTGTCTCACAACAGGTATAAAAAGAAAAAAATATATCGTATACTCTTTTGTGATAATCACGGAGACAAATCCCTTCCCCCCTTACACAAGAATTGAAGTCGCCATGTCCCCACCCTCCCTCCAATAAATTGTCCCTGAAAGTTTCCATTGAAGGCGATACAAAACAGGTTAGACTTACGAAAGCTATGGCTTTGGATATATTAATGGGGTAAAAGGGCAAAAACCCCCCTTTCCAATTAATTCTTTATCCATCTACATGCGTAAAATAGTCTGATACAATTTTTTTCGAAAAATCCAGACTATGCTTTCGATACTTACTTTTATCAAAAGAAAAAAGCCTAAAGTTGAAATCGAAATCTCGACGCCTAAACTGGGCTTTTTTGTCTAAAACCTCCGAAAATCTTAAATACTGAAATATTTTTGAACACGCGCTTAGTGCATCTTGATTTAAGAAGTACATTCAGCGATCTTAATAATTTTTAATCATTGCATTTAATAATTAAGGACCAAACCTTCAATTTTTTCTGAAGGATCAAAATTTAGGGCTAAAATATGTCTATGTACGTGGGAAGCGGATTTGAGAAGCCATTAGAGGGGGCACAGACCCAACAGGCCTTCTAAACATATATGGCCTTCTAAAAATGCAGACTGAAAATCCTTACAAGGCCATGACTTCAAATTCAAAAAGATATTTATACATGCAACTTTTTTGAAATGCGTACTTTATATGTTCAAATTTCGAAATTTCTATGTTGCATTATTGGCCTCAGCTTTGTAATTACACAAGACAGATATGTTGCAAAATTAGCCTCAGATTTGTAGTTAGCACAACGAGAAACTCTTATTTACCCTTTTCGATAAGCAAGAGAAACATATTTGTGGGGGACATGGAACCTTCAGTCACAGAGATTGATAAGTCTATATGACTATAATGTTGCCGATTGAACCATATAAAAAAAAAAAAAAAAAAAAAAAAAAGAAAAGGAAAGAGAGCGGGAGAACAAAAATCTCATAATCGGGACCGTCATTGAAAAATTCAGACATAAACAATGAGTAAAATCAAAATGTTTCTTTAAAACATTTTGCACTAGAAAATTTAAAACACATAACAGCTAGCCAAAAAAATTAGAAGAATTATGTCTGAAAAATTGAGACATAATCAGGGAGTAAAATCTCTATATTTCTTTAAAATATTTTGCCCCAGAAAAATCTAAAACATAGAGCAGCTAGCCCAAAAAATTACAAGAAAAGCAAACTCGTACCTTTGAACATTTTCTGCTCAAAAAAGCAAAGCCAACTATTTAAGTTTAAAGAAATTAAAAGCTGTTCTGAGATATATGGGAAGATTTGTATGACATAATGAGTGTCTTTGGGAGCTGAAACGACAAAAGCCCCCCCCCCCCATTCATGCTTGCGACCCTGTACTAACTTACCATATAGTTTAATTCACCTTCTCCACTGTTGAAAATTTCTACTTTAAGCGAGTCCTCCAGATAAGTCTTCATGACTTTCATTTTGTGTGCCCCAACACCATTGGCTCCGTCAAAAATGACTTGGTTTGCATATTTTTCATTAAGGGGGTGTATTTCTCGAAATTTTTTGAACGCATCTAAAAAAAATCATATTCAAACTTTATGATCCACTGATAGTAAAAATTATCACTCCTCACAATTATTATCACTCTTCCTCAATTATTGTATTTTTTCTTCATGCTACTTAACACTGAGCAATTAAATGAGTAGGTTGTTTTTTTTAATTCTAATTTGTTTTCGTTTTTTTTTCTTAGTCCATATTTTTGCAAAGAGGCTCTTTTAAAGCTAGTTGTTTGACAAAATTTACCTTTTATTTATCTTAAATGTATTGGAAAGTTTCATTTGCACCAGATGTTTTTCATGTAACTTCTGATGCGAAATTATTAAAAAAAAACATTTTCTATGAAAACAAAATAGTAAATTTAAAACTTGAAACAGACGGGAAACAGCTCATGTAAGATGTCACCTCGAAAAGAGCATTGATTTATACGAACAAATAAACATTAAACCAGAAACAATGAAACATTAAACTAGAGATATTAAAAGGAACATAGGTCAAATTCGCACTACTTGGTGTCTATTTATTCTATTCTACCATTGCAAATGCATAGTTTAAAAAATATGACCGAAAAACTTTATAAAATCTTGTCTATATTCTTTGTTCTATCTTTTGGCTAAAGGAAACATAAGCACCCGAATGCAGCCAAATTTAAATTAGCAGAAATTACCACAAGTAAGTTACACAAAAATGAGAGTGCCATGCCTCATTAACTGAAAACTAAACAGATTACTTTGTTGAAAGTTATTACCAATGTATTTTTCTATATACTTGAAACGGTTCAGTTTAAAAGGAAGAAAATTGTGACAAAATTAAAGGTATGCGTTTTAGTGGATCTTGGAAGGACAGGGGCTAGCCAAGGAGCCCCTATATTTTAGGCAATATAAATATGCACATTGAAAATATTCATATGACTTTGATTTTAACATGATGCATTACTTCCATCTTGGTACAAACTTTGAATATGAAGGTTCTATTTTAAATGGGTATTTACACGGTATAAAGTCTTCTCAGCTGCAGCAACGGTTCAAGTTTGAAAAAATGCTATTTATTAAAAATACCCTTAATGTGTTTTGATTTAGAATTTCTTGCAATACACTCTCAAATTTATAGTCAACGACCTCAGATGTCTTTCCAACTTTAGTGATAACCAAACAATACCTATAGAACATGCACTTAATGTGTTTGGATTCCGCCACTCTATAACAGCGGAATAAATTATTTTAGGGCCTTTTATTACCCTTTAGGAGCAATCTGTTGCTGTTTTGTGTTGCTGAAATCTATCTTACTTTATAATTGGTCCTTGTTTTGACAAAAATGACAATCGCGTATATTTCCGGGGAACAGTGCTTCCACTTTACAGGATTTATCTTGAAATTCAGAATTTCTGAACTTCGGCAGATTTTTCTTCGGGATTTTGGAGAATCCAAGATTTCTCAGGTCTTTTTTCTAAATTTATTGCTGACTTCAGCAAGAATTCAGGATTAGGTACAAATAACTAACGTAGAAAAAAAAAACATCAGTCATCATTCTTCGAGCCTGATTTACACATCTTCTTGTTACAGCTTTTGAGGCTTGGAATTTTAAAAAGACATTCAATATTTGACGCGAAGCGTGATCTACCACATTTCACTCATTTGAAATAGCTGAACTAGGTTTAAATAGTCGACTAACTATTTAACTTTTCATTGAATAGTATTAGGTATACACTAATACTAACATACAGTGATTTTTATTCTAGTTCTATTTTGAGCTAGAGATAGGCTAGACAGATCTATGCATACAACTTGAATCAAGCTCACAAAAAGAAGAATAGAAATTTGGATCTAGCAACGGATACAAACACATAGAATTAGTAAGTAAATATACCTGGGAACAAATGTGTGCTAATATATTCTCTTTATATCAAGTTCTTGACAATTTCGATCTAATGGGTTCTCAGCAAAACTTTACGTTAAAATCAAAGAATTGTATGGATCATTAATAGATTTTTTTTTTCTTTTAACAGATGTGACTACAATTCCTCTTGGATGTAAAATATTCAGCTGGACTCGTTTAAATCTACAAACAAAAATCGCAGTACCCCTGGTTTTTAAAATTTCATCATGAAGCGAATAATTCCCTGAAAATAATCATTACCTCAAAAAGTTTAGACTCATTGTTTTGCTTCTCTAAAAAAAATATGAAAGTGTCAGACACATCATTTCACCTCTGTATCAGCGATAATAGCATGACAAAAAAAAGAAGAAAGCAGCATGAGATATTGCAAGAGAGAAATTTTTGAGACTTTCAGACTTTCATTTTTGAGACTTTGTTGTTTAAGACTTTCTCAGAGATATGCTATGACTCGTTTTCGGTTGTGCAACAAACTGGGTAGTGACCATCCCCTCAAATTGTAAAAATAGAGTTCTTACACTTTTGGAGAAGGATGTTTCAGATTTCTAGGATTTCATGAAGGATTTTTGAGGGTAAGCAAGCGGATTAAAAACCACAGAAGTTTCAAAATGTCAGCTGGTTTCCAATAATCAAGCAAATAAGTGGTGGCCGGCGTCCCCCCCCCCGGAAAATACACCCCGCTGAAAATCCTCCCGTGAAAAATAAGGCTTTCCAAATTTAAGAGTTTTATATGGGTTTTTTCCGTAGGGGGAAGGAATTCTGGTAATTGTGTATTATACGCCACTAACTCAAGTTTATGTTGTGAAAAATTTAGAACAAATCGGTTTCTTCTTTAGTTTTTTTTCAGCTTAGCACGAGACAAAACAAAGACAAGTGACAGAATGGATGGGAAAAAATATAATTTGGGCTGGATATTTGCACAATAGGGGGGGGGTTCCAAAGTATAGTTCCAAGTAACTTTATCACAATATTTCATAGCTGACTGTTATTTCAGACTTGTGTTCTAATAATTTTCAAATTATCATTAAGCTGTCTACATTTCACACTTTAGTCATACATATTATTGTTGCCAGGGTTTAAAATATATTTCCGCTACAAATGGTGAATTTAAAAACTGACCTGACATTTTTTTGAAATATCCAGCTTCTGTAGGTTCACCGTACGCACCATTGGTGTTATGAGATACCACAAAGTAATGGAGCTGAGGCGTAGATACTATTCCAAAATTTTTGAATGTTCCTCCCATCTTCTCAACACCCATAACTACAGCATCCATTAATGATTCACTACTTGGCCTATATCGTATATAAAATAATACATCTCTTACACACACACACACACACATATATATATATATATATATATATAATATATATATATATATATATATATATATATATATATATATATATATGTAAAAACTAACATTCTCAGTTTATTCATTAAGGACTGTACATGACTTGGTGACCTTGGCTGAATTGGTCCACGCAATGTAAGCAAGAATACATTGTTGAGGACAATCATTTAAGTGGCCAAGCGTTTTGGCATAAGAAGAAGATCCATTTAGAGAAGATCCTCAAACAACCAAGTTCAGAAATCATTCTTTAAAATTTCTTTTATAACTACCTGCTGGAGTCAGGAAAAGGTTTTCATTAAAACAGACAGCATTGTAATGAAATTTGACATGACTGATCCAACACTAGCTAGGTCCTCTTCAGCAATAGCTTCATTAGCTACCTAGTATCTTTAGCTGAGTTAAAGCAACGGAATGGTCAATGTAAAATTTTCAAGCCTGTAGATAATATCTCAAATGAAACAAAAAATACCCCTGGGTACGGTTCACGTTAAGAAACATAAAGGGTGGCATGGGGAATGCTATGTTTCCTTTATTTCCGTCTTCTATGTGTCGTCTAACTATTTTGCTGCACTCTTTTGTTTCCGTCAACTCAGATTTGATAGTAAAAATTGTCAAAAACGGGTTACTTGGGAAAAAATGCGCACAAAAAACCCTAAAAACCTTGCATAGCGAGTGAGTCATCAAAACCTTTAACAAAAGAAGTAGAGAACGCCACAGTCCTTTAAAATTTAGAAAAGCAACTGGGAAAGCTACCCTTTTCGCAGAGGCTGATGAAGAATGAATTGAGCAATTAAATAATCTACGTATATCCACAATTATAATTTAACAGCCTGGGATATTTCCCAATAGAGCCGCGAGATATTCTCTCAGTGGTAGCCCTGGTAACTAAGCCTTACGCATTGTTTGGATGACAATAAAGATTTATTGTTTTACAAAAGTTAGTAAATGCGAAATCTTGATGAAAATGTCACGTTCAGGAAGACTGCACCCATAGAAGATTTTGCTAGAAAAATTGTTTTGATCGGACCCACGAAGGTTTCACTGAAGGTATATTACACCCACGAAAGATTGCGCCAGAAAAATTACGTCCAGTAAATTGCACAGGCGACGAGATTTTGCACACTGACGGTAGCACTAAAGAAGGTTATACCCATTGACAATTACGCCAATAGAAGATTATACCCACAAGATATTGTTAGGATCTAAAGCCATCTTATACCTATTCCTTACAAGGGCAAACTGACACAGATATATTCCATACATATTCAGCATAGCCAAATAATATACAATATGGATTAAAATATACCCAACACAAATTAAATTTTAAAAAAATCCCCCTACCAAACCTTTCGCTCTGTACAGTAAATTTGTGTCAATGCGTAAATGAAAATGTTTTTGAGTTTATCGGATATAGCCAGTGGAACTATTTTACTAACCGATACATTTGAACAACATTTGAACTTTATATTATTATTTTTAAAAGTAAATGGACATCAATAAAACCATGTTTGAGGCATTGTGAAAACTAATTATTTATTTTATTTCCATTGCCCTTGTGTCAGAGCATTCATTCTTGAAATATTGCCTAAATAAATCAAACTTTGGCAAAAAGAGGGAAGGGCTGAAGAAGGGGGGGGGGAAGCTCCATCAGATACATAATATTTTCTGTTCGTCTTAAGGTTCGTTGTTGCGCTTTACCTTCATTTGCGAAAAACAAAACAAAATATATAATTTAATTTCGTTTTATGCACCGTAGGCTATCCAGGGCGGAATGTGAGAGGGGCTACAACCCCCTCAACCACCACTCTTTACATTCAAATTTATCATTTGCATAAGGATGCTTCGGATAAAAAGCTCATCTGGCTTGTTAAACAAAAAAGTGTCTTCCAAAAAGGGAGTTTTTCGAAGGAAAGTAGAGAGCCATGTTAAAACCCAAGACTAATGCAAGACTAAAACTTAAAACTCAATGAAGTTTTAGAATAATTAAATGAAAAAAACAAGTTTTTTGAAATGAAAGTAAGGAGCGACATTAAAACTTAAAACGAACAGAAATTACTCCTTATATGAAAGGGGCTTTTCCTCCTCGACACCCCGCTCTTTACGCTAAAGTTTTTTATTGTTTTAAAAAGTAGAGTTGCGAGAAAGAGTCAAACTTTAGCGCAAGGAGCGGGGTGTCGAGGAGAAAAAGCCCCTTTCATATAAGGAGTAATTTCTGTTCATTTTAATTTTTAATGTCGCTCCTTACTTTCATTTCAAAAAACTTGTTTTTTTTATTTAATTTCTGAAAGTTTTTGAATTAAGGCATGTCTGATTTTGGCTCTCCGTAAATAAATTATTAAAATGAAATTTACTATTAATTCTTTTTTTTTGGCTTAATGGCTTTCTCTTAGTTTTGATCAGACGATTTTGAGAAATAAGGGGTGGGGAAGGAGGCCTAGTTGCCCTCCAATTTTTTCGGTTACTTATAAAGGCAACTAGAACTTTTAATTTTTAACAAACGTTTTTATTAGTAAAAAATATACGTAACTTAAGAATTAACTTACGTAACAAACTTTTATATTCTTATATTTTTGATTTTATATTCTTATATTTTTTATTTTATATTCTTACATTTTTGATTATATATATGAGGGAGTTTGCCCCTCGTTAATACCTCGCTCTTCACACTAAATCTTAAGTTTTGTCCTAATTCTTTAAGAATGACCCCTGAATCAGAAAGGCCGTGGAATAAATAGTTGAAATTACTAAAAATAGTTTAGCATAAAGAGCAAAGTATTTATCTCCTTCTAAATACCTCGCTCTTTATGCTAAAGTATTTTTAGAACCCCTTATATGCGTAATAATCTCTGTTCGTTTTAAGTTTTAATGCTTCTCCTTACTTTCAATTGAAAAAACTTTTTCATGTTTATATTTTCATTGTTTTTTTTTTTTAATAGTAATGCTAGAAAATCCTGCGCCCTTTTCATTGAATTTCTCTTCCCCCATGAAATTTTCCTCCAAGGAAAGATCCTCCCATATAGCCCCCTCCCCACAACCCCACACCCAAACAAAAAAAAACTGAAAACGTCGGTACACTTCCCAATAACCATTACTGTATGTAAACATTGGTCAAAGTTAGTAACTTGCAGCCCCTCCTCCAGGGACTGTGGGGGGTAAGTCATCCCCAAAGACATAGATATTATGGTTTTCGGCTATGCGGAACAAAATGGCTATCTCAAACTTTGATCCGTTGACTTTGGGAAAAAAATGAGCGCGGGAGGGGGCCTAGGTGCCCTCCAATTTTTTGGTCACTTAAAAGGGCACTAGAACTTTTCATTCCCGTTATAATGAGCCCTCTTGCAACACTCTAGGACCACTTGGTGGATACGATGACCCCTGGAAAAGAAAAAACAAACAAACAAATAAACACGCACCCGTGATTTGTCTTCTGGCAAAAAATACGAAATCCCACATTTTTGTAGATTGGACCTTGAAATTTTTTCTATAGGATTCTCTGATACGCTGAATGCGATGGTGTGATTTTCGTTACGATCCTATGACTTTTAGGGGGTGTTTCCCCCTATTTTCCAAAATAAGGCAAATTTTCTCAGGCTCGTTACTAAATTTGATAAGACTAAATTTGATAAAACTTATATATTTGAAATTAGCATAAAAATCCGATTCTTTTGATATATCTTTTAGCATCGAAATTCCGTTTTTTAGAGTTTCGTTTACTATTGAGCCGGGTCGCTCCTTACTACAGTTCGTTACCACGAACTGTTTGATTTCAGCTTGAAACGTCCAGAAATTACAACTAATGAATATATGAATCTCTAAACGAACAGAAATTAAAATGAATAATCATAAAAATCATAAAGATATTACACACTGCAACAAATGGATATTTTTTTTTTTTAACGAACAGAGATTACCACAAATATGAGTAAAGTTACCGCCCATAAAGCTTCTAAGGCCAGAAGGCCATTCCCACTTCACTAAAACTGATTTGCATTTTGAGCAGTATATTAATTTTGAGCACATGTTAATCAAGATTACATGAAATAACAAATAGATGTACATTGTTTGCTTAATGTATAATAACATTAGTCTCTTGAAGTCTAAGCAATTTGCGATGGAAAATAAAGATGGAAAATACGGAAGGAAAATGTAGGTTGACACAGAAGAAAAAGTAAAAACGAAATATTAATTACCCCCCAAAAAAAATATGTTCAAAAAGGGCCAAAACGATGTTCCCCAGCCACTTATGGATGGGTAGATTTCAAATTTTGGTTTGGGAGAGAAGGCAGAGTTAAATCGAAAGATACTATGTGTATCAAGGGCATCAGGAAACCATATCTGTAATATCTAAGGAATGGCTAGGGGACGGAATTGAAACAAGTTACTTTTGAGGAAAGAAGGGGCGATGATGGCACTCCAGATATTGTGCAGGGAGAGGGGGAAGGGGCTAATAGTTTTTCTCTCCAATCTAACACAACGATTTCGCTCTATAAGCTTCTATGGGACTTATAATCAACTTACGGCTACGTAGTGAGGTAAATCAAAAGACATTATGTGATCCGCAATATTTCGGGAACGGCTTAGAACGTCAAGTTGAGAAATTCAGGGAATGTTGAGGGGGGAGGACAAGCAAACTTTAAAGTTCGCTTGTCAAGCTTGACAAGCAGACTTGGAAGGAGAGGTTAGAGCTAAATTAAAATAAATCAATTGCATCCAGTTTATCAAAATACCATACCTACAATATCTCAGCAACGTCCCGGGATATGGAGTTAAAACTTTGATGTCGCGTCACAGATAGAAGGGGGAAGAGCAAGGATAATTTAAATTCTATACTGGGGGCTAAATACGTTTTGTCTCCCGACAACCTAAACGGTTTTGGACTCCCTGCGAGACTTCAAATCTATTTAATCTATTTGTTTGAAACAATTTTTCATAAACATGTTGCAAAAACCGCGAACAGTAATTTCTGTTCGGTTTAAGTTTTAATTTCGCTCTTTACTCTCATCAGAAAACCGTTTTTTTACATTAATCAAACAGTTCGTGGTAAAAAAAAAACTGTAGTAAGGAGCGACCGGGCTCAATAGTAACCAAACTCTAAAAAATGGAATTTTGATACCAATAGTTACATCAAAAGAATTGCATTTTGATGCTGATTTTAAATATATAAGTTTCATCAAGATCAGTTATACCCATCAAAGTTACGAGCCTGAGAAAATTTGCCTCATTTTAGAAAATAGGGGGAAACACCACCTAAGCGTCATACAATCTTAACGAAAATCACACCATCAGATTCAGCGTATCAGAAAACCTTATTGTAGAAGTTTCAAGTTCCTATCTACAAAAATGTGGAATTTCGCATTTTTTTGCCAGAAGACAGATCACTGATGCGTTTTTATTTGTTTTTTTGCTTGCTTTTTTTCCCAGGGGTGGTCGTATCGACTGAGTGGTCCTAGAATGTCGCGAGAGGGCTCATTCTAACGGAAATTAAAAGTTCTAGTGCCCTTTTTAAGTGACCAAAAAATTGGATGGCACCTAGGCCCCCTCCCACGCTCATTTTTTACCAAAAGTTACCGGATCAAAATTCTGAGATAGCCATTTTATTCACCATAGTTGAAAAACCTAATACCTCCCTCACAGTCCCCGTGGGAGGGGCTGCAAGTTACAAACTTTGACCTGTATTTAAATATAGTAATGGTTACTGGGAAGTGTACAGACGTTTTCAGGGGGATTTTTTTGTTTTAGGGGGAGAGTTGCGGGGTTACGTGGGAGGATATTTCCATGGAGAAACTTCTCATGGGGGAAGAGAAGTTCAATGAAGGGGGCGCAGGATTTTCTAGAATTATTTGAAAAAACAATGAAAAAATAAATATGAAAAGTTTTTTCTACTGAAAGTAAGGAGCAGCATTAAAACTTAAAACGAACAAAAATTATTACGCATATGAGGGGTTTACCTCCTCGTTATACCTCACTCTTTACGCTAAAGTATTCTTAGTAATTTCAACTATTTATTCTACGGCCTTTGCGATTCAGAGGTCATTCTTAAGGAATGGGGACAAAATCTAAGCTTTAGTGTAAAGAGCGAGGTATCGACGAGGGTTGAACCCCCTCATATACGCAATAAAAACATACGAATATAGAAGTTTGTTACGTAGTTAATTCGTAAGTTACGTATATTTTTTACCAATGAAAATGTTTGTAAAAAATTAAAAGTTCTAGTTTCTTTTTTAAGTAATCAAAAACTTGGAGGGCAACTAGGCCTCCTCCTTCGCTCCTTTTTTCTCAAAATCTTCCGATTAATTGCAATTAATTAATGTGCAAATTTCATTTTAATTATTTATGTGCGGAGAGCCAAGATCAAAACATGCAATAATTCAAAAACGTCCAGAAATTAAAATAAAAAAACAAGTTTTTTTAAATGAAAGTAAGGAGCAACATTAAAACTTAAAACGAACAGAAATTAGTCCGTGTATGAAAGGGGCTTTTCCTCCTAAACGCCCAGCTCTTTACGCTAAAGTTTCTTACTGTTTTAATAATAGAGTTAAGAGAAAGAGTCAAACTCTAGCGTAAAGAGCGAGGCGTTGAGGAGGAAAATCCCCTTTCATATACGGAGTAATTTCTTTTCGTTTTAAGTTTTAGTGGTGCTCCTTACTTTCATTTTAAAAAAAAACTTTTTTTTTATTTAATCTCACTATAAATCTTATGTTTTAATGCTACTATGAGTCAAAGGGTCTAAATGAAAAAAAGAAGCAAAAAATAAAATATTAGTTAACAGTAGAACTGGAATAAGAAGAAATTTTTTTGGTTCTGATCTATTAGATAAAGACATTTAAAATAATTCGAAATTTTTTGATAGTTTTTCGTGGCATAGAAAAACAACTAAGACCTTTAGAAACTTATAGAAAAAATTTAGCTTTCCCAGAATTGTCTGTTTTCAATTATATCTAAAACATGCCAAAAATTTACTATTCAAATATAGATAAGAGCAGGGCTGAATCTAACGTAATTTACATTGGAAATTATCATTTATGTCATTTTGCCAAACAAAAGCATATATATGCATCAGTAATTTTGATTTTAATTTGCTTCAAAAGCCGGAAGTTAGTTTCAAAGAAATGTTTTTGTTTTATTAAAAAAAAATTATTTATTCTACCCTGATTATTTCATCTTGGCTTCCGTTAGTATGCACATAGACAATTCCAATTGTATTTTAATCAATATATGTTTTATTCCATAAGATTTTTTACTTTAAAAGCAAGCACAATGGGAGCTGCTAATTTATATAACTAAATTGCTTTTATTTCTATTAGTTCGACTTTTCAATCGGTTCGACGAAAAAAAAAATCAGCAACTGCTATTTTTTTCGATTTTGGCCAACTGTTCCACTGTGCAGTAGCATTGCCATGATTCTAGCTATTCCACGGTGGGGGAGGAGGCTTCGGTACAGTAGATTTAGTAATCATCACTTATCAAAGAGCTTGTCAGACCACAGACAAAAAAAAGAAAAACCGTAGCATATATTCTTTTGTGAGGACTGGTGAAATAACATTTTGCCCCTTCTCTTAAACACAACATTCCAGCTCCCCTCTCCACCATCAATAAAGAAAATATTGCGCTTCTACCCCTAAACATGCAAAATTCCATGTCTCTTTATACTACCTCACCCCCATCACCATAAAAAAAAGTGAAAGGATTAACTCGGCCCCGAAGCTACGGTGCACTTACCAAACTATGCACAAAATTCGTCATCTTTTGATGAAATCTACCAACTGTATGCAATTTCTGCAAAACGAAATACTCGCTTCACTTTATGCATAGAAAACGTACATTGCCTTATAAAAATCGGAAACCTACTGACTGTCTTTTATAGTAAAGGGAGGCTTACTCTCGTTAGGAAACACACACGTTAAGATTTTTAATCCTTCTTAGAAGGGAGCTCTACTATATTCTGCATGCGTACAAGCATTGTCTACACGATCATTTCATGATTAAATACTTACTGAATTTCTTCAATATTGCTCAAACATACTTATTTATCTAGATTTATTTAACAGATACATTAAACACAAATTATACACAATGGATTTATTTACTTTTTGACTTTTACTTGTTTATCTATTTGCTCTTATACGCTCGCTGTTCTCTGGAGTAAACATTTAAAAAACTTATTTTAAGATAAAAATGAATATTAAATAGTATATACCTTGTATCCCGTCCAATAAATACCAGAGCCGGTGCGTCACTATCACTAGCGAACTTCTTAACCATTCCTTGAACCATCCCATCTAATTCTTCATCACTAAAACGAAAGATTCAGGTTGATTTGAAAGACCTTTTAAAAACAAACAAAAAGGGAGAAAAAACTTTTTAACCACTCTATCTAATTCTTCATTCGAAACATTCAGCTTGATTTGTACGCCCTTTTAAAACAGCAAAAATAGAAAGAACAGGCCTCTACCTAATTCTTCACCACTATAACGAAACATTCAGCTTGATTTGAAAGCCCTTTTAAAACAACTAAAATAGAAAGAGCAAACTTTTTAACCATTCCTTGAACCATTCTATCAATTTTTCATGATTAACACTCATTAACACTCAGACAAGACACTCATTTAGATTTTTGCCCTTTTAAAAACAGCAGAAATAGAAAGAGCAAACTTCTTAACCATTCCTTGAACCATTTTATCTAATCCTTCGTCACATAAATGAAACATTCAGCTTGATTTAAAAGCGGTTTTAAAAACTACAAAAATATAAAGAAAATAAAGGTGACTAGAAAGTAACAAAACTTGTGATTATTGAATCTTAGGAAGCGATACAGTAATAGCTGATACATTTATAAGGGCAGAAAACAGAGGCACCATTTAAAAAAAACGAACGATTAGGGGACAGCAACATAGGCAACACGAAGCCTCTTTTTATTTACTACCGCAAGCATGATTCTACCACAAAATCATAGAATCGTGTTTGTCTATTTTCTATTCTTTCTGGCTTTTAAAGTTTACACATTTAGAAATTTGGCAAATGCCTAATTGAGGAACCTTTTGCTAAATTGCAGTGAAGTTGTGGTAATAGGTGAATGAAAATTTTAGGAGCCAATATGCAGCCTAAATTAGGAATTGTGAAGATCGCTTGAAAAACACCTTCCCAGACCCTAATTTGGGTTGTTGATTCTTTTCTGAAAATATCATTCACCTTGCTCAAGACCTTTGTAAGGTATCAAATAGCTCCTCAACTAGAAACTTAGGAGAAACTGTTTTTTCCTCGGGTATAATTCTTGACGAAATAAACGAAATTCTTGCAATTCTACCTTACTTTTCCTATTTATTAGTCAATGCCGGGACAAGCTCTGCGATTAAATAAAAATTATTTTACAGCATTTTTGCCTAATGGTCATTGCCATTATAAAACAAGCCTTTCTAAAGTCATTTGCCCTTGATATATAAAGTTTAACTTCAAAACTAAGGATAGTTTCCAAGTCACCGTCATAACTGATGACTTTGTATTGTTCCGCTGATGAAATAAGAAATGATTTGTCTTCCTCATGAACAAGTAAATTATCAAAGCTCTTTAAAGTAAAAACGCCATTGCTTTCTAGTTTTAACTTCTTTGTTTTCTTTATTCTGCTATCGTTTTGTGTTCATTGATCCGCGTTCTCGCTTCACTCTTCTTAATAAATTTGAAACTATCACTAAAACATCCTCAAGTAGCAGAAACTAATATTGAATTATGATACAAATATAATTTGATGTAATTCATATAATTTTATGGTCAGTGTTTATTCACATATAAAATTCCTCAGCGAGAATAATTAGATTAATCATGTTATATACCTGAAACCACACGAAAAGACATTGCAACTGATGCACTAAACCATGCACAACGATATGAAGCTGCTGTTTACAACCTAATAGCTCTGTGGTATAGCAATGTTTATGCCATAAAACCACTGAACAATCAAAAGTCTGATACATTTTTATTCAGATTAATAACGCTTTACTGGTCTTAGTCATCAAGATATTTATATGATCAAATATCGTCAATACTCATTTTTCTCATTAACCAAAACTGGGAAATTCAAAATTTCAGGCACCAATAGATTTTCGGCGTTCCGTAAAATTATTATCTATAAAACGATCACAAAAATCATTTGGGTTTAGAGAAGAAGCAATTAATTTCCATAGTTCGTTGCTTATTAGGCCCAATAAATCATTTTAATTAGGATAAAACTTAGAATCAAACATTGTCCGGAGTAACAAAAACTATGGTTCAACTATTGTTGCAAAAATTTACTTTCGAGCTCGATAAAACTTGTAATTCTTCTCCCTTACATGTTGCTTTGCAAGGAAATACAATGCAAGATACACATATTATTTTCAGGAGTACACGTTGAATTTGCGTGAAAAAGCTCCTCAGGAGATTATTGAGTTGAGAATAAGCAGTTTAAGAGGATGCTGATTCCCATTCCGTCTGCCACAGTCCTAAAGCTCTGTATAAAAAAGGTAGAACGAGACATAAAATAAATTTTCCCCTCCCTAAAAGTCGTCAGAAAAAACTAACGACGGCTAGATTTCTTAGGCTGTTTAAAATCAAAGCATTTTTTGTTATATATAAGGTGAATTGATATTATACAGCCACCAAACTGCACACCACAAGATGACAAAGGGGGGTCTATTAAAATCAAAGAGCAACTTACGAAGCGTTGGCAAGCTCTGTTGCCAGAAGCTCCCATTCATGAGCCAACATATCACCTTTGGGGTCAACCAGTTTGACTCCATTATCAACAACAGGATTATGAGAGGCAGTTATCATGACTCCAACAGCCGCTGAAACAAGACATTTTATCTTTACTGGTCATACATATTGTTACGTTTAGCTTACACAGAGGAAGAATTTACGCAACAGATGGTGGGACATTACTTTATAAGATGAGGGATGATATAGGACTTATAGGATGGGTCTGGAACCACCAAAACCCTGTATGCATTTTTATGCATACAGGTATTTCCCAGTTTCCTGGGAGGTGAGTTTTAGAAAAAAGCCTTTTGTTTTTTTTATCTTTTATTGTTTTAGAGATCTTACGTAGAAAAAATATCACCCAGCAATTGGCGAATTTATTGACTTTTAACGACTCAATTAAATTTAGCGTAATGAAATTTTCTATAATTTTATAATACTTATGAGCAAACATGAATATACGCACTTTAAGATACCTACTCCAAAGGGGTTTTATATTGTTTCAAATACAAATAATTCCATGGAATCTTAACTTGATGGGGGAGTTTTAAAGTATCTTAAGTTAAAATCTGCTCTTTTTTGTACTTTGTTCTCTTTTTATAAGTCAGAATACATTTTTAGATAATGAGTTGGCTTTACAATCCATCTCAAGTAAACATATGCATTCTTATATTGTCTGGTATTACTAAAGAGTTTGTGGTCAACTGATCAATTAATTAACGTGAACCTTTCATATGTGTGAATTTATAGAAGTCAAAGCTGCAGAGAAAGCACAGAAAGTGAAAATAACAAAACCTGAAGGTGATTATGCTCAACTTAGAAACACATGGGAGAGCAGAATGAGTCAACTTAGGTGGAAAATGAAAACATTTTAGGCGACAACAATGAATAAAGCTAAGGACTACAAAGAATCAGGGATATTTGAGGACGGAAGATGCTAGGCGCTTACACAAAGTTATTTTCCTTCTTTCTTGGGTGAGGGGCAAAATATTACAAACGCACAAAATTGTCGAATAGCTTGGGAAATATATGAAAATACATAAAATCATAACCAGTCAGTCTCTTCTCCCAAACCTGCGTACATCTCTGATTTTTCCCGCAGAACCTGAATTAGCTGTGAGAACATGTCTATCTCTAATATCCCTCTATCCCCTCGCCTCGGTAATGTGCCACAAAAATATTTTAGGCATCTTTTAGAGAAATAGTAAAGGTATGATTTGATTTTATACATAAATCTTGGCAATGAGGGACCAAAAGCGACCACTTATGGATAGGATAAACTCACTTCGGGGGTATCTACTTGGCTAAATATGATACTGTTGGGTGGAGGGGGAATAGATTTATAAACTACGTAAACATCAAATAATATGGAAAAAGCCCTGTAATACACAAGCAGGTAAACAGTAATCACAAATCTAACAAGAAGTATAAAGCCAATTCGCCATCGGTTTCAGTCTGCTTGCAGTTGGAATGTAAGAAAGAGCACAAGGAGCTTGCAAAGGCACGCTAGCTAATCCATTAAAAATAAGTATGTTAATAGGATGGGGGCCGAGGAAAATATTCTCATGGATTTTATATAGTCGTCAAGTAACATTAGGGTCTAAATTACTTAAATACCTTACATTGTTTTATGCAATATAAAAAGCGGAAAAATTCCTTTTTTGTAGTTAGCGAAAAAGATATTAAGAAAGCGAGGACAAATATCAACCAGATTTTTCCTACGGCTACGATCGTGAGTATACAGGTTAGGTTGATACCTACATTGTTAAACAGCAGGTTAAGTTGCTAGGGCATGTACTCTAGGTAAACAGAGACTATGTATCAAGAAAAATTCTACTAAATTGCCTAATAGGTTGTAGAATAAAAGCTGGACAGCCCTAGTATTAGGCTAGGACACGGCCATAAAAAGTGGACAATTCGGAGCTTTCTTAACAGGTGACCAACAAAGAAGTGTCGAACGGTGTAACTGGGAGTTTACTAGTGTGTTGACCTAACGTCTTGAAGAGTTTGCACTGCTAAAACCATGTGCGGGACCACAGAAGGGGAAAAGGGCCATATATCCCCCAGGAGCCCAAATGTTGTCCTGATGGAAGAGCCCGAGTTTTCTGGGTGCCTCCCTTCCTAAGCATAAGTTCCATATCCTCCCCTGATTAAGGCAGTATTAAAATTGTATCAGAGTTCAAGGTGAGAGCTGCAAATCTAGTTTTAAGGACACGGAGGCAAACTTCACATCTGGTAGTACAATTCAAAAATAATTCACTAATTGTATTCTAATTTTGCAATTAGAACTTTACCTTTGACATTCTTCGCTCGAATTGTAGCTAAAATTCCCATTCTATACATAATATGCGGAAGCTCTTCAGCTCTGGAAATAAGAAGAATACTACTGTTAGAATTTTTGTTATTACAACAGTTTCGTTTTCTTTCATTTATTCATTATTTTTTTGATTAACTAAAAAAGCTTTTCAAAGAAAAATAAAGGTCATATTAAAACCCAAGACAAGAAGAAATAAAGTCAAATAATTATTCAAACTTACAATTAACATAAACTACTATCAATGAATAGACAAAACCAAAAACGAACAAAAATAAAAATGAATGATCAATTGAAACATAAAGATAAAAGAATGAATATATACGAATATAAACAAAGGACTGTAGATGAACAATCCTAAAACGAACAGAATTATAATGAACAATAAAGCCAAACTTGAAACGAACAGAAGTTACCACAAACAGTACATAGGAGTGGAGCTAAAGCCACCAAAACCTTTTAAAGACCAGAACAGCATTTGCACTTCCCTGAATAGTATCTGTATTCCCAGCAATATGATTTTATTTCTCGTGATATCAACAAAGGCACAATAAAAAAAATAATACAAAAAGGTTAATTAACGTTTACAAACAAGAGTTTTACTATCCTCCACACTCTCAAACCCTCTAAACGGCTTGAGCATCGTATGAGTTTTATTGAAGGCGATATGTGTTTTGAGAACAGTGCAAATTTTCTACTTGCTAGAACAAAAAAAAAAAAAAGAGAAAAAAAATTATAATAATGAAGATTACTGGAAATTATTGCTTGGTACATCATGATATTAATTGCTGGAAGTCCCAGCATCTTTTGGTTTTGGAGGAAAAAGGGAGGGTTTGCATAAAAATTTTAGTGACAAACCAAATGAGAATAAGAGGAAGTAAGAGAAGTAGATAAGGCATTGAAGTATGAACGAGGGAGGTATGAAATGAAGGTAAATGATGAAATTGCCGAGAATCTGGATGATGTGTTCAGAAAAAAACAAAGGTAAAATATTTTACTGGCATGTTGAGACATTGAGGGGAAGTAGCCAGTCCGGACTTGTCCCATGAAAAAATAGGAACAGGACCTCAATTAGTGATAAGGAAAGTGTTAAACAGTGACGGGCAGAACATTCTGTGACTGTTTTAAGCCATGATGAAGATGTAGAAAATAAAACATAAAAGACTGAAATTTATTTGGCAGTTTGGAAGTCAGGGAAAATTGATTTTGCGAAGAAGAGTAAGAGCGATAACTACAAGGATTAAAGTATATTAAGGCCTCTGGTATTGAGAGTGTGGTAACTGAGCTTATGAACTAAGATGGTTGCAGAGTTAGGGATAAATTACTGAAGATTATGAATACAATTTTTGAAAAAAAAAACGAAGAAGGAAGTACTTAGTGATCGTAGGAAAATTTAGTTGAACCCCTTCAGAAGGAAGGCAATGCAAATGAGAATAGTAATAGTAGAGGCATTAGCTTGGTTTCCGTAGGAAGCAAATTACTTAATATTATGACCCTTTAAAGAATAAGAGATGCTGTAGATAAAAGGTTAGAATAAGAAAAACAAAAACAATATTAAAAGTAGATAAGAGAAGCAATGCTGCTCCAGTTAAGGTAGGAAATGAAATCGGTAGCTGGTTTAGTATTGATTCAGGATTTAAGCAGAATTTTACACTATCTCTGTTTAAAAGGATTATTTTAATGGGCTTTGTCCTAAATAACACGGCAAAGCCTACGGGATAGCATGGAATCAAATGAGAAGGTAAAAATCTCCTATACTTAAATTATGCAGATGACTTGATTGTCATATATATATGTTAGAAAAAATTAAAGAAATTAACGGAGGCTTTGAGAGTTCAGTGGGCAAGAATAGATTCAATACCAAAGTTAAAAATACTAAGTCACTTATATCAAAGCTGAATTTCATGCTTGAAAAAAAGTTTAAAAGAATAAGAAAACAAGTTTGGGAACACACTAAAATATTCGAATCTACGGTAATGGCAGTGGATAAGTATGGTTGCGAAAAATGGGCGCTTCAGAAAGCAGAAGAAGATTTGTTAAATGTCTTCAGAGGAACAGAGGTATGTAGATGGTCTTAGGTATCCATTTGGCTGACCGTGCACCAAATAGCAAACTACCTAGGACAATCTTTCTGGGGATATTATTCCTGGAAATCCCTCTGCTGACTCCTTCAAATGAAGGTTCAATGACCATTTTAACCTCAAGCTTTCGGAACGAGATAAATGGATAGCCGCATATCAGATACCTTTATATACCTAGTGCTGCGAACATGGGAATAAAAAAAATGGAGAAAAATGAGCTTTTATCCCACTTTCTATGGCTGTAATGAAGGAAAGGATGACTAGGACACATTCCACTGGTTAAGGATGACAAGTTGTCAAAGATAGTTTTTTACCCATCTATTTGGAGCTGCACCAAAAGCAGTTGTCATCCCCGAAGGTGGTGGGAAGAGGTAATAAGGAAGGATCTAAAGGAAATTTGAGCTTTATGGAGGGAGTAAAAAGTTAAGCTTTGAATAGCTTTGTGTGGAAGAAGATCCTGTAGAGTTGTGTTGACATCAGGCGGCTCGGTAGGGCAGTAAGTTGTTGGTAGTAGCAGCATTAATTAAAAGAACATTTTTAGGTTATAGTTCTTCCTTTTCTAGGTTGTATCTATTCAGGTGATATCAGTTCAGTTTGTTGTCTTAAAAAGAAAAGGGCGTCATGATTGACTACTACCATAATTGTTTCCTTAATCTCCAGTCTTAGATGAAGAATTGTGGTCCTTAAATTTAAGCTGATGTGCCCATATGGCCGGAAATTTTAAAGCTGATCAGAGGCTAAAAAACCGTAATAAAAGCAAAAAAAGAACAAAAAAGCCAATTTGTTGTTTCCCAAGTCGATTCACCTCATATTTTGAAAACAATATTAACTCTTAGGTTAGTTTGACCCAGTAAATATGCCCAGGAAGTTGCTAGCAAATCAAAGACAAAATAAATCTGGGCCTATATTGGGCGTCACGCGTCAACACAAGGCTTTTTCCATACATTTTTCTTCACTAAGGTCCCCTGTAAGTCTAAGCCAGTCAGATAAAACGAAATTTGTTGGCGCAGTTGCAGATGTCACATATCAAAACAAAAAATATTAAAGCATTTTGTCTTCTTTGACCTGGCCCTGTAATATATGTCCTGTAAGCTACAAGCCTATCAGAGACGAAAACATTTTCAGGCGTTACTAGCCAAATTATTGAATTCATTTTCTCCGTTTCAGTTTATGTTACTTGCGTGTTTATGAGGTGCTCCCAAAGAACCTATTTTATCATGCACTTGATGCGTGATGTCTATTGAAAACGCCAATATCCACAGTGGGGAGGGTAGAGGGTAGTACCAATTATGTCAATCTTGTATTTATAACTTGTGCTTATTCTTCCCATCAAGTTTCATCCCGATCTCTCCACTCTAAGCGTTTTTCAAGATTTCCAGTTTCCAAGATTTCTGTTACCCCCCCCCCCCCCTCCAACCCTCTGTGTCCCCTGATCCGATTTGAATTGAAAATGGAGCATCTGAGACACAGGATTCTTCTATATATCAAGTTTCATTAAGATCCGATCACCCATTTGTAAGATACCTCGATTTTCACCTTTTCCAAGAATTCCGGTTTCCCCCTCCAACTCCCTTCAATGTCACCAGATCTGGTCAGGATTTAAATGAGAGTTCTAAAGCACAAGATCCTTCTAGATATCAAATTTCATTAAGATCTGATCACCCGTTTGTAAGTTACAAATACCCCATTTTTATAATTTTTCCGAATTCCCCCCCCCCTCAACTCCACCAAAGATAGCGGAACCGGTCTGGCTATGTCAGTCACCTATCTTGGACTTGTGCATATTTGTTCCACCAAGTTTCATCCTGATGTCTCTGCTTTAAGCGTTTTCCAAGATTTCCAGTCCCCCCCCCTAATGACATTGGATCCGGTCGGGATCAAGGAGGCACACTCGTGCCTCTATAAAGAGGCGAACCACGACAATGTTAAGCGATCTTCGGTTCCAGTGGTCGCAGAGGGATGGGGAGGGATGCATTTCGTAGCCCGAGCTACAACTAAGAAACCTGCCAAATTTCATCCCCCTCCGACTTTTCCTTCATGGGGAAAATCTGGCCAAAAGTTTCGACCGAAGATCCCAGCCCCCCTTTAACGTTGTCCGATCGGGCTGAAATTCACAAGTTAAGGTCCCCTAGGGCCCAGAAGCTTATCCGCGAAATTTCAGCTCGATCCAATAACTCTTTCCCTGTTTTCCAGAAACCACGCATAGCCACATAATGTTCATGTTCTTTTTTTTCTGCGATGCCTACAGGTCACAGCCGACATCGGATCTGGGTGTACGAAGACTCATTCGACGCGGAATTCTCCGAGTAAGTGCCCTGGAAAGTTTCGTCGGAAAATCTTAACCCCCCGATTTTCTAGGATCATTACCTCTTTATTACAGGTAAATAGTCTGATAAAGATTTATGTAGACAATTTTGAAAGATTATCATTAGTTTAAGCGAGGATGGAACTGTCAGAAGGGAACTTGACAAGGGGAGGGGCGTACTTTACATTTGATTAAACTTTCACGTAGGATTTCCCCTTGAAATGAGGGGGGTATTCCATGGAGGCTGATTCAGATTTATCTGCATTATTTGAAAAACGAACAGAAATTAATATAAGAAAAAAAACAAGTTCTTTTTTAACTGAAAATAAGGAGCAACATTAAAACTCAAAAAGAACAGAAATTATTCCGTAAACGAAGAATTGTCCCCTCCTCAATAACTTACTCTTTACGCTGAAGTTTGACTGTTTGTCCCAATATTTTAAGAACGGCTATTGAAACACAGGGGCCGTTTAATTAGAAGAGGAAGCTTTTTTAAAAGTGCTTACAGTCTTACTGTAAAGAGCAAGATATCGAGGAGGGGGCAACCCCTCATATACGGAATAATTTATGTTCGCTTTTATTTATAATTTTCCTTTGTTGCTTTTTGTTTTGAGTTTTGGGACTGTCGTTTGTTCAAAAAATAGAGAAGAACTTTCAACTATGCTGCATTAGATAGCTATCTTAAAATTTTATTGGATTTCCTTAGGGAGAAAATGGAATTGGGAGGTTACTAGGTGCCCTCCAATCTTTTTGGTCACTAAAACAGGTCACTGAAACTTCGGTGTTCCGTTCGAAAGAGCTCCTTTCTAATTTTAAAGGACCATTGAGTCAACCCAATCAACGCTGAAAAATAAAACCGACAAAAAACAAACAAACATGAAAAATCTGTGGCCTTTTTCTGCCAAAAATACAAAATTCCTCGCTTTTGTAGATAGGAGCTCTGTAACTTCACAATAGAATTCACTGACATGCTGAATTTGATAGCGTTAACTTTGTTCTGATCGCTTTTTTTCAGGGGAGGGGGTCCGCATTTTTGGAAAATCAGGCAAATTTTCTCAGACTCGTACCTTTTGATAGGTAATATTAAACCTAATGAGCCTTACATACTTGGAATCAACTTTAAAAGCCAGTTCTTTCAATGTATATGCTGTTATCAAAACTCTGTTTTTCAGAGTTTGGTTACTATTTGGCTGAGTCACTCAAAGCGCAAATTATATTCTGGTCTTTAGAATACATGGGGATCGTCAGCCCAACTCATCATAGTACCTGAATATCTTGAGGTCAACTCGGTTATTTGTAGTAATTTCTGTTGGTTTACTACTACTACTAACAACTCACCACAGCACCAAGCCATCTACACCCTCCCAAGAGGTTCCCATTCCCTTCAAATCTTTCTTAAGGAAGTCCTCCCACCCCAGACGAGGACGACCTGCTTTCCTTTTAGACCTTGACGGTTGGCTGAAAAGGACAATCTTTGGCAATCTGTCATCCTTCACCTGCACAACGTACCCTAGCCGTTTCAACCTTCTCAATCACATCTCAACCACATTTTCTGTACAGGCTGCTGTTTGAAATACAGCCAGTCAGCCAGGCACCCAGAACAATTCATAGGTAATTTCTCTAGAAAACATCTAGCAAATCTTCACCTGCTTTTTGGAGCACCTATGTTTCAGAGCCACATTTGACCATTGTCATCATTGTGGCTTCAAATATTCTAATCTTGGTTTGCAGACATATCTTTCTATTCTTCCAAACTTTTTTTCAGTGAAAAAAGAAAAAACACCCAGAGCCTTGGCTATTCTACTTTTTACATCTTCACTGCTACCACCATCTTTACTAACAATACTACCAAGGTAAGTGAAGTTGCCCTTCTGATCAATCTAATTCGTCACACAGCCATCACCTTTTCATCTTCACTTATTCTTGGCCTTAGTGACTTAGTCTTCTTAACATTAATTTTCAAATCTATTCTAGCACCCTCAACTTGCAAAACCTCTAAGAGTTCATTCATTTTGCTCACACTTTTATCTAGGATGCTTAAATTATCAGCAGAATCTAAGTCAAGGAGAGTTTTTCCTCCCCATTTGATTCTGTGGTTTCCAATTGCCTTTCTTGTGCTCCTATAGACAAAGTCTATCAAACTGATCCATTTAAAGTGGGATAGAACACAACCCTGCTTAACTCTTGATTTAATACAAAACCAGCTCCAAACCTCATTTCCTACCTTAATTGCAGCAGTTAATTATCCTCATACATAGCACTAATCACTTTAATGTATTTATCTGGTATACCATAAAAGGATAAGATCTTTTCTAAAGCTCTTCTATCAACCAAATCAAATGCTATTTTATAATCTATAAAACTGAGGACCAAAGGTAGTTGACAACTTGGGCCCTTCTCAATTATTAACCTAAGAGTTAAAATTTGGTCAACACATCCTCTACCATTTCTAAAACTGCTCTGTTCTTCTCTTAAAACTTGTCTACAGCATCTCTCAGTCTAAAAAACATCATATTACCAAGTACAATTGAACCAGATCACTCTTCACTTAGAGTTTCTATCATGAACTGTTTGATTTGCATATTAGGAGGGTGGGAGTGGGAATGTATACTTTGTTAATATATAGGCTCTAAGAAATCCATGAATTCCTAAGAAAACTGGAAAAACATGGAAAGAAGTGAATATAAAGGTTCTCCTGCTGTAAAATATACTAACTAGGATTATTGTGCATATTATGAAATAAGAATTGTTTTCTTAACATGTCTTCTTATGTGGTGGATTGCTTATACATCTATAGCATAAGTAATCTTTAATGGTTGTTTTAAGATAACATCATTCTCTAATAGAGAACAGGGTATTATTTTGAGGATCCTTTAAGAGCTCAAAATACACTTGCAAAGGAAATGATTTGTATATTTAGAGAGGGCATGAAAAGATGCATTCAGTGGTATGTTTATCCTTTACCTAGCTAAGCAATAGAAAAAAGTCAAAATTTACCTACATATTTTCCTTAAACAGTTAAGTCAATAGGCCTGTCTTCTTTGCAATTTTTCAAATCTTTGAAATAAGGGAAAGAATGATAACAGGAGCTGTAAAACACCTTATCAAGATATAATTTAGGCTTTATATTTATTCCTGAAAGATCTATGACCCTAACCTAACTAAAATTAACTTCACTGGCATACCTAGGTTACTGCTAAAAGAGAGGGGATGCCATTATGAGAATCAAGTTGCTTATTCATAAAAAATCTATTCCAAATGTCTTTCAGCCAAACAATTATTCAAGAACCAGAGGATATAGCCTAAAAATTGCTATTTAAGGTAATCTAAAGTAATCTTGAATTACTTTAGATTGAATCCTGGGTAAATGCTTAGTTTCATCACAAGCTGCGTAAAGTGTGTATTACTGCATATAGCTAGGTTCTGATGATTGCATATTGTTTCTTTGTCATTATTAGAGAAGCACATCCATTTTTTACCTTTCTAAAATGCCCCTCCAACAAGACTAAAAATATATAAAGTGGGTTTGCTTACAGGTAGCATTACTTATAGAGCAAAGTGTATTAGTCCATGAGCCCTGTGGGCAGTAGGAAGAGGTCTGTATTCAATATTTATTCAACAAAGAGTGATAAAACTAAAAACAAAATGATACAGACCTCACCCTGCTGCCTGCAGAGCTCATGGACTAATACACTTTGCTCTATAGGTAATGTTACCTGTAAGCAACCCCACTTTATACATTTTAAGTTTGCCTTATGGAAGAGGATGGTCAACCAGATATAGATATGCTTCTAGAATTAGCATTTCCACTTTAGAGCACTAGTGATGAAACTAAACATTTACTGAATCTTGAATTAGGCTACTAACCTGTATTCTCTGTATTCTTTGAAACCTTAAAAGTAAGGGAATAGTAGATAGCCTATAGCAACATAAAAGCTCTTTCCAAGGCTGTAGGCCTAATCTAAACCTGGGATGCATCCTACAAAATTTTGGATGCAACCTTATTGGTAACATTCTAATTAATTGACTTCTTGCTATCTCAGAAAGGGTTTAGGTTACAAAACTGAAACTTTCAGGGATGAATCTAGAGACTAAAGCGTGTCCTGGGAAGGTATTTTGAAGCAACTACCTCTACTCCTTCCCCCTCTAGAGGGCCTTGCCCTTTGATGACTTTTAAAAATATGTGTGTTATAAAAGTGAAACCTTGCAAAATAGATCTTCTGCTTAATTGAAGTACAACAAAATTGTTTTCAGCTTCATAACTTTACTCAATTCTATTTTATAAGGTTTTAATGATATGCAAATACATTTCCTAAATTTTGAAAAAAAAACATTCATATGGTTCAAAATTCTACTCAAATAACTGGAATTGCATTTTCAGAACTAAAGGCAGAGAAAAAGCAACTAATAACTGAAAAATAGGGTAAAATGTTGTTTTGTCAAAACTTCAATAAGTATAGACCTGTCATGTAGGCAAATTTCAGGGCCCTCTAGAGGGAGGAGTGGAGGTGAGTACTTTAAAATACCTTCCCATGACATACTTTAGCCTGTAGACCCATCCCTGAAAGTTTCATTTTCCTAAACTAAACCCTTTCTGAGATAGCAAGAAGTCAATTAAATAGAATTTTACCTTTTCATTTACTAAGTTCAACCACTTTCCAAGATAGTAACAAGCCTCTTGTCAAACTTTGTAACAAAGTGTTGACTGATCCCACTTACATTTCATTAGAGGAAAATGATTCCTTCAAAATGATAATGAATGCATAAAATGACTAATTTGTCTTTTGTAAAGGTTAAAACCTTTTCTAGCCAAATCTGCTGCCTTATCTATGGTCAAAGCTCTTCTAAATTGACCTTACCAGCATAGCATACCAAGATTTTCTTTTAATTTAAAAATTATTGAAAAATGTCAACCTTGTTCGAAAACCAGCAGTTCCATAAGCGATAAACTTATCGTGTTTCCTAGGATACTCCATTTCAGTTCTGATAGCTTAGCTTGTCGCCTATCTTTACTTGTATAGAATATTGCACGATCGACTTCTTCAAAATAAATGTCAATACCATTTCCTGACACCATCTACAAAATAAACTCCTAGGCATGTTTCTGTTTTGTATCTGACGGGCAAACACAATAAAAAGCAGTTCGCACTTATACCAAAGACTATGGGTAGCTTACCGATTATGGGTATAGATTACCCATACTTTTTGTTCGTTAGTTTATTTAATTAATTTTACTCCAAAAAATTATAACAACAATTTCTGGATAGTAAGTCTCAAAGGCCCGCGTCTGCAAATAATTTTAACGCTCTTTCCTTAAAAATGTGTCCTACTTTTTTAAAGTCTTTTATTTCTGATCTTGCCGTTATGAATATACTATTTTTTATAAAAGGATTTCCTGCATTTTATACGTTAATTATCTTTCCTTCGTGTCCCTTTGGTGGCACTCAGATGCCGAGCTCTGTCCAGGCTTAAGTTTGAAACTTCGTTTAAGGCGGGTCAGAAGCTTTGAGTCCTGTTTGAAAACTAAGCTCGATGTTATTGAATGTTTGACTTGCTAGATTAGAAAAAAAATCAACAGAATTTTCGAAGTAAGAACTTTTAGGATAATGAAGCTAAAGTCCATTTTATCCATAATTACTCTTTCTTTGCCATCTAGGAAATCAACTTGTCAATAATAAGCTACCTTTCACATATTGGATTTAGTTTGTTATTTGGCTTTTACAAGAAACATTTGATTTACTTTTCATAAGAAAAGAAAAGGAACGTTAGGAAGTGCAGAAAGCATTAAAACAAGAACTAAGGAGGTGTAAGTAGAAGCCATTGACAAACTTGTCGAAAATCGGAAAGATGCAGCTAATAGCATAATAGTTCCTGTTCAAATAATAAAATATTGCACCGTCGTCTTTAAAATTGAAAGAAAACGGTCAATGTGAACTTGTTCGCGGTAAATAGAAGACCACAGGCACGATTAGTGATAGATTAGAGATGGAATCCCCATTTGGAATCAATCAAATTGGATCAAATGGAAAGTAAAACTTTCTTAGACTTAGATAATGCTGATTATTTGAGCATCTTAGATAAATGGTAGCAAATGAATGAATTTTTGGAGGTTTTTAGGGTTTAGAGTACAAGAATAGGCTTGAAAACTGATTTTAAGAAAACTAAGTCGTTAAGACTGGAAATAAAGGAAGATGAAGAGGTAAGTTTAGATAATCAGAAGATCGATCGTGTGGACAGCCTCACTTAATTAGTTAGTACTATTAGAAAATACGGTGGGAAGAAGGCTAAGGGTGTAAAGTTTGAAAGAATATAAAGAAAAATCTGCAAATAAAGATCAGATTATTGGAAGCTACAGTAATAATAGCAGTCAAGTATAGTTTTAAAAGTGGGTAATCAAAAACACAGAGGAGAGTTTACTACATGTTTTTCAGACAAACTATCTACAAATTGCTTTGGGTACCCAACGAACTAACTGTATCAAAAACAGTAAGCTGTGTTCAAAATGCGGTTTAATCCCACTTCCTTGAGCTATAATTGAAGGAAGTTTGAGACGACCAAGACACATTCTGTGGATGAGGCACGACAGGTTATGAAGGTTCATCCTTGCTGGCGAAACGACAAGCAAGTGTCCATGATTGGGGCTAGAGGATGTCATAAGGAAAGGTCTAAGGGAACTGAATCTTTTTGGAAGAGTTCAAAGAGTGAGGCATGGAATAGATTGGGACAGAGGAGGAGTGTGCGTAGCGTTGTTAGCCACAGGTGGCTTCGTGCTACAGTGAGCTCTTAGTAGTTGTAGTCTTTGACAGCGTTCATAGGCTGAAAAATTGTTTGATCCCAAAGCCACACCATAGTCCAATCTGGCGCAAAAGCTGACTTTCATGAATGACTATAGGTTTGTTTTTATTTTAACGTTGTTCTGCATTTTGTCAGATTTCTGTTACAGGTAGAAACACTTCTATTTCAAGCTTTTGTTTTTTCTAGTTTCAAAAAGATTGTGCCTTAACTCTGATTGGAAAATCTAAAATAATATGCTTGGAAGTTGAACAATATTCAACTAGTGAAACTGTCAACAGCCTTCATAATTTGCATGTAGTCTTACATAATTTTCATCTCATTAAAAATGTTACATTAAAGTGCATGGGGTGCTTCACCGGACTTTTCCCGACAGCGCTCTATTGGAATTATTTAGCGCTTCATTTTAAACTTGAAACACAAGCTCGAAAATGGTGATTGAAAAAGTTTTCCGTCTTAAACATGGATTTTGCAGAACCTTTAGTTCTAGAATGATTAGGAAACCGCTTCGTGCAGTTGAAGATAACGATGTCACGTATAAAGACGAAAAAGCTTCAGCTATAACTGATAAAAACCCCTTTGAGGTATCAGCCCAGAAACTCAGGTTAGCCTAGATTGAATGACAACAAGATGATTTAACTTTCGTTTAAGTCTTCTGCTTTTAAGTTAGATTCAAAATACTTTCAGTTCTAGGCTATTATTCGGCTCCTCTTGAAGAAAACACTGTAAAATTCTGAATAGCCAACTACATTTTAAAATTTCAGATTAGCCTGCTTACTTGGTCTAGGCTACAAGTATCATTTTATCTACCGCCCCCACGTCCTAATGGTCAAATTGGTCATTTCACCTTTTTCAGCCTTGGATTTTTTAGGAGTAGCCTAGGATTTCAGCTATACATAAGAAAACAACTATTAGGCCTACTTCATAACATATAGAATGATCCTTGTTAAAACAATTTGCAAGAAGGGAACTTTTATCTTTAATTCTTTCACTGTTGTCTATTTTTTTAATTTCTGAAAAATAAACACAGATTTGACTGCATTTTTCCATTTTCAATTAGCCTATTCTATATATAGGCTTATCTAATTAAACACCTTCAGTGCCATCTAATTATTTCCCACAAAAACACGTAATAGACAAAGAATGATAAGTTAGGTCTAGCTTTGGTTAGATGCTGTGGTATTTCAAGACTTTGAGAATTGATACAAATATTTAGAAATATGATAGAAAAACTACAAATACATAGAGAGAAGTGAAGATAAAAGCTCCCCCCTGTAAAATATGTTAACTATGATTATTCTGATGAAGTAAGAATTGTTCTCTTGTCATGTTTCCTTATGTATGGCTAGTCTTGTATGCTTACACCCAAACAAGCAACAGGAAGCTTATAGAGAATATAGCCTATAATATGAATTGTACATTTGACTATTAAGGAGGATATGGGTAATGTAAAGTGATGTACCTTTAGAAATAATATAATTTAGCCTCTGTGGTTTTCGTAATTATATTGTTTCCTTTTGGAGAGGCCAACTATTAAATCTAAGCATGGCTTACTTGGAATGTTGTCAATGTGACAAGGATTTGTCCCTTTGACAGGACAATTGGCTGATTGGCTAGTAGCCAAAATGGTAAAAAAAGATATGACAGTAAAATGTTTTTTTTCTCATTTGTTTGTTAGCTAAAAGGTGAAAATACTACTCAATACATCTTTAAATGGTATTTCTAAAATAGACTTAATTTTGTATTATTTTTTTTTGTAAATATGCTGTGATTGACCAGCTATAAAGGAAACATGCTAAATTATGTTCAATGAACTGATGAAAGCTTCTTAAGAATCTAGCTTGTTGCACAATTTGTCCCCTCTAGTGTCATCTTGATCATTCCCATTTGACATTATTTGATCTGTTTGAATTTGGTTATGAGTGTTTGTCAATTGGACAGTTTTATTAGCTTGAAAAGAAATTTCAGATTTTAAAGTCTGCTCAAGCTCTTTTTCCACTGTAGAGTAAGCAATATCAACTAATAGTAACAAAAACTCAACTTAAAATTTTTCTTTTGGGTTAGTAAGATATTTGTCTATACCCTGATAGTCATAATGTTTCTTCTTCTTCCTGGATCTTGTGGTTTTTTAATTTTAATTTGATTTTCAGATCTTCAGCTAACTTTTTTGCTTTCACCAAACTTGATACAGACCCATTCTTACAAGAGTCAACAAAAAACTCTGAAATAGATTTCAACATGTCTACAACTCAAGGGAAGTTGATCACCTTTGAGTGTAGTATCTTACTGGCCAAGTTAATTTGAAAGAGGATGTCATGCCATGTTATGAGGGAAGCAAGGAAACAATAATCTTCAGGTATCATGGCCAAAGAGTTTAGTTAGCTCCTAATATCATTTTCAAATGAGCAATCATCATAAAGATCCCAGAGAGCCTGGTGATCTTTGACAATCTGATATCTCACTGTTTTCATAAGCCGATTGATGCCCCTACTGTATTGTAGAGAGCTCATTTAATGTCAAAGGAGGCCCAGTTAAAGAATCTTCAGACCTCAAAAGACTCTCTAGGAGTAAGCTCTAGTGTTTAGCAGAATAGGTAATCAGACACTGGATTTTTATTTTAATGGCAAGAAAGGTCAATATGAGAGTTACAAAAAAACAAAACAAAAACAAACAACTATATAGCCAATTTCAAGGCTAGGCCCCAGAACTCAACATGTAGTAGGCTGGTATATATTGACTCTTGTTGTAAGAGCGATCTCCAATTGAGTCAGTTTTGTTTGCCACTATTTCCTTTGGAAAATGTAGGGTTCCTAGGGAACACCGAACATTGAAAAGTCCCAAAGACTTGTAATCAACAATTGTTTTGTTTATGGCGTCTTTGTAGGTTTGTACTGAGTTTTATGCCATATTTTGTTGATGTTGAAGATTGTGTTGGTGTTGTTCTTCTAATGTAATATTTCTTTCTTCTTCACTTTCATTTTTGACTCATTCTGATTTTTGCTGTTGCTTGTCTTCTAATGACAAAATTCTTTGTTTTTCACTCCATATTTGACATATTCTGATGCTCATTTTTCCATAGTTGCTTTTAATTCACTCTGCTGCTTATCTTTTAACTGCATATTTCCTTGTTCTTGCTGTGGTGTATTTTTGAGCCTTGTGTTTCTTTGTCCGTCACTTTTGTTTTGGAGAAGTTTTAATTCTTGCTGATACTTATCTTTGAACTATATGTTTCTTTATTCTTCACTTTTGTTTTTGACTCATTGTAATTTTTGCTGACAGAAGCCTGTTTGTCTGTTGGTCCTGGTTTTGCTACTTTAGGCACTTCCAGGTAAGTTTGGATGATGAAATTTGGCAGGTGTATCAGGGACCGGTCCAGATTAAATTAGAAATAGTCGTTTTCCCGATTTGACCATCTGGGGGGGGGGGGGTTGGGGGGCCTGTTAATTCAGAAAAAATAGAAAAATAAAGTATTTTTAACTTACAAACGGTTGATCAGATCTTAATGAAATTTGATGTTTGGAAGGATATCGTGTCTCAGAGCTGTTATTTTAAATCCCGACCGGATCTGGTGACATTGGGGGGGAGTTGGGAGGGGGAAACCTAAAATATTGGAAAACACTTAGAGTGGAGGGATTGGGATGAAACTTGGTAGAAAAAGTAAGCAGAAGTCTTAGATACATGATTTACATAATTGGAACGGATCTGCTCTATTGGAGGGGAGGGGGTTAATTCTGAAAAATTAGAAAAAATGACATATTTTTAACTTACAAAGGAGTGATCAGATCTTCATGAAACTTCATATTTAGAAGGACCTCGTAACTCAGATCTCTTACTTTAAATCTCAACCATATCCAGCGTCATTGGGGGGGGGCAGCTGGGGGTGGGGACTGGAAATCTTAGAAAATACTTAAAGCAGAGAGATCAGGATGAAAATGGATGGGAAGAAGAAAAACATGTCTAAGATACGTGACTGACATAACTGGACCGGATCTGCTCTCTTTGGTGGAGTTGGGGAGGGAGGGTAATTTGGAAAAATGAGGTATTTGTAACTTACGAAAGGGTGACCAGATCTTAATGAAATTTGATATAGAAGGATCTTGTACTTTAAAGCTCTAATTTTAAATTCTGACCAGATTGTGTGACATTGGAGGGAGTTGGAGGGGGAAACCGGAATTCTTGGAAAACGTGAAAATTGGGGTATTTTTATCTTACAAATAGGTTATCGGATCTTAATGGAATTTGATATTTAGAAGGAATTCATGTCATAGGGCTCTTATTTCAAATCCCGACCAGATCTTTCGACATTGGGGGGAGTTGGAGGGGGAAATCTTGGAAAACAATTGGAGTGGAGGAATCAGGATGAAGCTTGGTGGATAGAATAAGTAAATGTCCTTGATACGTAATTTACGTAACCGTACCGGATTCGCTCTGTTTGGGGGAGTTGTGGGGAGGGGTTCAGTGATTTGGCGAGTTTGGTGCTTCTGGACATGCTGGGACGATGAAAATTGGTAGGCGTGTCAGGGAACTGCCCAAATTGACTTGATAAAGTCGTTTTCCCAGATTCAACCATCTGGGGGGCAAAAGGGAGAGGAAATATTAGAAAAAATTAGGTATTTATAACTTACGAGTCGGTGATCGGATCTTAATGAATTTTGATATTTAGAAGGACATCATAACTCAGAGCTCTTATTTTAAATCCTGACCGGCATTAAGCCTTTGATTTTCCTTTTAAATCAGTCTATTGATTCTTAGAATTTTGTTAGAGCTCATACCATATGAGCTCTTGGCTCTTAGCTCTTCTTGCCTCGTCACAAGTGCCATATGAGATCTTAGCTTTTGTTTAGTAGTGGGGGAGGCAATGATTTTTCAAGGAGGGGTGGGTTCAAGATTTCAAGTCCCATATTCAAGGATATTTGAACAGACAAGAGGTGTTAAACAAGGAATTGCCCTGTCACCTCGGCTATTCGGAATATTCGTCAATGACATTGTAGAATTCTTGGAGAAAAGATGGGCCCCAACCGTTGAGCTCGGCAACAGAACGATTTCGGCCGACGACATGGCATTAGTAGCGAAAACAGCTCGTGAACTACAGATTTTAATTGACCTGATGGCAGAATACCTTGAATCGAAGAAACTACGTCTAAACCTCGGGAAGACGGAGATAATGATCTTCAATAAAGGAGGAAAAAGGAATTTAGTCGAGAACGAGAAATTTCGGTTCAAAGGACAAGAGATTAAGGTAGTGGAAAATGCGAAATATCTGGGATTTACCCTGACACCTAACTGCAGTTGGAAGGAACATGTGATCGAAATGTCAAAGCGAGGGAAAGCAGCAGTGGGTGCAATATTACGTAATGACCTAGTGAAAAAGTCGAAGTCATTAAAAATGTTTAAGCAAATATTTGATTCGAAAATTAAACCGGCAATCCATTGCGGAGCTGAGCTATGGGGCCTGGAGGCCGCGGAGAAGCTAGAATCAGTCCAGTTTAGATACTACAAAAGACTTTTCAGGCTGCACCAGACAACACATAATCAGCTAATCAAAGGAGACTTCGGCATCTTCTCACTGAAATTGCATCGGCTTTATCAAGTATTTAAGTTTTGGCTGATATTAACCCAACTTTCTGAGGACCGATTGGCTAAACAAGCTTATAATGATTTGCTTCGAATTAATAGGAAAACTACTTGGACTCAACAAATCTCTTGACAAACTAGGCTTCTCTTATTTGTGGATGGAAGGAAACGGACCCGGAAACACACAATGCCTTCCAGAAATTATGCAGAGATTGAAAGACCAAGAGATACAAGAGTGGGGTTGTTAAGTACGTTCGTTGGAAACACTGAAGGAATATAGTAAATTAAAAGAAAATTTTTTGGGAAGAATATTATTTTAAGGTAAATTTACCTTTTAGATATTTAAAATCATTGATCCAGTTGAGGGGAAATTGCCTTCCAGTACATAGGGGACAGAAAAAAAAAAAAAAATAAGGGTACAAATGGTAAGTGTGGGTATTGTGGAAAAGAGGATAATAATTTAGCCCATTTCCTCATGGAGTGCCAGGAGCTTGAAAGTCTTAGGGATGAAATTTGGGGGGACCATCGGTTGGTGCTGCTTTCTGATATCCTGAGGTCTTCGATGCCTGGAACCATATGCAAAATGGCACGATATGTGGAAAAGGCGGGAGAGGCTCAGTCGAGCCCGAGTGAATGAAAAAAAGTATCGTTTTATATTGAGTGTGGGTTCTGTGCAGTGTTGTATTATTAAATCATGTTGTGTATGGCCGTAGGGCTCAAATAAACTTTCTTTCTTTCTTTCTATTCCCAAATTCTAGGAATTGAGGCGTGAAAAATCAACATAAAAGGAACAGGGTGGAAATAGGCAAGAAAGGAAAAATAAACTGGTATCCCAACAGGTAGAAACGGAACAGGTGAACCGGAGCCTTACTAAGGGGAGGCTAGGGGTGGTAACCCCCTCCAAGGCGTCAACACACAGTTCTGACGCCTTGCAACATCAGGTGTCTTAATTTACCTTGTATCTCCACATTTGTCAGCACACTGGAAAATTTTGTGAACATTCTTCCCCCCCCCCTGCAAATTCAAAACCCTAGCCTCATCCCTGCAGGTTAATAATACAAAATAAAAATTGCTGTTTTCTTCTTTTTTTTACTTTTTTTTTGAAAACAGGACAGAAACAGGTAACCAATAAACATAAAAGAACAATGCCAATGCATATCCATGACTTCTTTAAAAATAATTCCTTTTTATAGCTCATTACTATCTTCATTTGAGACAAGGAAATTCAGAGAAAAGAAGAAACTTATTTATTTAGAAGGAAGACGCCTGATAGAAGAGGCGCTGACTTCTGGCATTGTCCCCACAACGATCTTTCACACAAAACCTGAGTACATTGAAGACCTTAAACTCCCTAAAGAAACTCAAGTGCTTAGGATCAGATTTAATGATTTAAAACTTTGGTCAAACTTGGAAAATCCTCAAGGCATTGTTGGTATGTTTTTTTTTCTTTTTTTTGAAGATTCTCCTCTACTCAGTAATATAAAATTTGCGTCTTGTATCCTTTCATTGC
The DNA here is from genome assembly GCF_032884065.1 of Artemia franciscana. Taxonomy (NCBI): domain Eukaryota; kingdom Metazoa; phylum Arthropoda; class Branchiopoda; order Anostraca; family Artemiidae; genus Artemia; species Artemia franciscana. The sequence continues at coordinate 22,902,094 of NC_088865.1, read as the reverse complement.
TTGTTGCTCTTATCTCTCATTTTTGTCAAATAACTTATTTTAATATCCACTTCTGCAGAGTGTCTTGATATCTTTTCTCGAGTTTGATTAGAAATTTCCTTCTTTCATTCTTCTTCTCCTTCAGAATATCTTGTTTAGATTTTTCCTTATTCTTTTAGAAAAAGAACTAATAAATATTCTCTCATTCCTTGTTTCTGTTAACTTAATCTTAAACTGTAAGTACTGAGATTACACTGGCTAGACAAAACTATCAAGTTGTGAAAAAGGGGGATGGGTTGAGGATCTTTTTTTTTTCAGCATATGAACAACAAAGGAAAAGCAAAGATAATTGACAAAGACCTCCACTAAGCTCTCTTAATTGCAACAAGAAGGCTTAAAGAATATACAAACTAAAAATTGGCAGGTCACCACCTTTTACATCATGTTCAGAAAAACTTTGTTTGAAGACGTAAAGGCTCTGTTCATCCTACTACCTGAATTTTGAATAGGTCTATTGCAAAAACCTGCAATATTCAACGACCTGCTTTCACCTCTGACTGCAAATTCTTGCACCATTCTGGTACAAACAACTTTCCCTTAGAAAGTGGGTATAGGAAGTTTGAAAGTTGCTTGAGGGCTGCTTGTCTACTTTGCTACTCTGATCATTCAGATTCAAAATCCTTGCGTGATTCCAGTTTGGTGCTGTAAGGGTCAAGGGTTATCATTGATCCTGCAGTCATACAGATTGAGAATACTTGTATGCTTTTCACTGCTTTCACGTGTGATTCTAAATCTTGTCATTTGTTCTGATACAAATAACTTTGTTTGTCTAATCGTTTGTTCCCGTTTTTTACATAACAAGTGCGACCAAAAGATTTGCTCGTTATTTTTACTTCACTGGCAAGTGTACTAAAGAAAAGTGTAATTTTGACCATGTTACTTTATGTAAGTTAGCATCAAGCAGGCATTGTTTTGGGTGTGATAACCTGCATATTTATATCCTCTCTTCCTTTTTGCAAAAAAAAAAAAAAAATCAAGCTGCAAACAAAAGCCAAGTGCAAAAACTTGGGTAGTCCCAGCTGTTACCAGTCAAAGATTCTACACTGGAAAACCCCTTTTTTAGGCAGCACTACAGATCCCATTCCTCCCTTATTAATTACCCCTCGTTATCTCCCTCCCTATCCGATACAAAGCAACATACTCCAGGTATCCTCTCTCCAAGACGCCCCACCAACCCAGAAATTTACTCACGGTCAGTCAAATCACCATCGCACCCAAACCCTCTCACAATCCCCTCTTACTCATATCCCTTCCAGTCACAAACCCCTTGCATACTCTATCCACTCCATGCACCTAAGATGTTGTTGACTGGTTCGGGCCTCCGCCCGTCATTTGCCAAAGTAAATCCAACCTTCATCCTCCCAGAAAGTTTCCACTCCACTTCCCTTTCCCAGCACCTTCTTGCCTTCCCATCTCCTGCTTTCCTCTATCAAAAATCCTCCCAATTCGACTCCTTCTTACCCTGTCTCCACGAATTCCCACCTCCAGCCCATTCGTTTTATCCATCGTGCCTACCCTGTCAATGTGACTCAGGTGTGAGACTTTGCATTTAAAAATTGTCTTGTAATAAATCCTAATTGTCTCACTTCCCGTCAACTGGAAACAAGTTGCACCTCCTTCATCATGCCTTGTCCATATGCTTGCTCGTCTTCCTACCTCCAAATCTCCAAAGTAAATTGGATTCTCTTCATTCTCTTGCCATTTTCATTCTCTTGCCATTCTTCTCCAAAGTATCATAATATTAAATTAAAACCCTACCCTGGAAATTCTCAAACTCATCAAGTCTTCCTTTTGCGATTCTCCAATCGGTTTTTTTCCCAAACTTTTAGTTACTACTGCTGAAAGTCTTAATTTTGAAAAGTTTACCGAACTTGAGGTGCTTTCAGAATCAAATCTATTAGATATTATAGCTATTACTGAAGTATAGTCCCATGACCAAGAGTCCCTGTGCCTGACAAATTATTCAGAGTTTATTAAACTTCGTCCTTTAGACCACCCACTCGGAAAAAAAGATGACAGTGTTTCGTTTTTACTAAGAGTAACCTTTACCCAAAGGCTATTCGAGCCCCTAGTTTATCCGAGTATGATGAAAAAATCCTCTGGCTAAATATTACACCAAAAGTACTCCCTCATCCATTTGATATTATTGCAATAGCTGTTTTCTGTTACTCCCCAAATCAAAATATCGATTCAAAACGTAAATTAACAGTCCCATGACCAAGGGTCCCTGCGCCTGACAAATTATTCAGGTTTATTAAACTTCGTCCTTTAGACCACCCACTCGGAAAAAAAGGTGGTGGTGTTTTGTTCTTTACTAAGAGTAACCTTTACCTAAAGGTTATTCAAGCTCCTAGTTTATCCGAGTATGATGAAATCCTCTGGCTAAATATTAGACCAAAATTACTCCCTCATCCATTTGATATTATTGCAATAGCTGTTTTCTGTTACTCCCCAAATCAAAATGTCGATCCAAAACGTTAATCCACAGTCCCATGACCAAGGGTCCCTGCGCCTGACAAATTATTCAGGTTTATTAAACTTCGTCCTTTAGACCACCCACTCGGAAAAAAAGGTGGCGGTGTTTTGTTCTTTACTAAGAGTAACCTTTACCTAAAGGTTATTCAAGCTCCTAGTTTATCCGAGTATGATGAAATCCTCTGGCTAAATATTAGACCAAAATTACTCCCTCATCCATTTGATATTATTGCAATAGCTGTTTTCTGTTACTCCCCAAATCAAAATGTCGATCCAAAACGTTAATCCACAGTCCCATGACCAAGGGTCCCTGCGCCTGACAAATTATTCAGGTTTATTAAACTTCGTCCTTTAGACCACCCACTCGGAAAAAAAGGTGGCGGTGTTTTGTTCTTTACTAAGAGTAACCTTTACCTAAAGGTTATTCAAGCCCCTAGTTTATCCGAGTATGATGAAATCCTCTGGCTAAATATTAGACCAAAATTACTCCCTCATCCATTTCATATTATTGCAATAGCTGTTTTCTGTTACTCCCCAAATCAAAATGTCGATTCAAAACGTTAACCCACAGTCCTATGACCAAGGGTCCCTGCGCCTGACAAATTATTCAGGTTTATTAAACTTCGTCCTTTAGACCACCCACTAAGAAAAAAAGGTGGCGGTGTTTTGTTCTTTACTAAGAGTAACCTTTACCTAAAGGTTATTCAAGCCCCTAGTTTATCCGAGTATGATGAAATCCTCTGGCTAAATATTAGACCAAAATTACTCCCTCATCCATTTCATATTATTGCAATAGCTGTTTTCTGTTACTCTCCAAAACAAAATGTCGATTCAAAACGTAAATTCACAGTCCCATGACCAAGGGTCCCTGCGCCTGACAAATTATTCAGGTTTATTACCTAAAGGTTATTCAAGCCCCTAGTTTATCCGAGCATGATGAAATCTTCTGGCTAAATATTAGACCAAAATTACTCCCTCATCCATTTCATATTATTGCAATAGCTGTTTTCTGTTACTCCCCAAATCAAAATGTCGATTCAAAACGTTAATCCACAGTCCCATGACCAAGGGTCCCTGCGCCTGACAAATTATTCAGGTTTATTAAACTTCCAAATCAAAATGTCGATTCAAAACATTAATCCACAGTCCCATGACCAAGGGTTCCTGCGCCTGACAAATTATTCAGGTTTATTAAACTTCGTCCTTTAGACCACCCACTCGGAAAAAAAGGTGGCGGTGTTTTGTTCTTTACTAAGAGTAACCTTTACCTAAAGGTTATTCAAGCCCCTAGTTTATCCGAGTATGATGAAATCCTCTGGCTAAATATTAGACGAAAATTACTCCCTCATCCATTTAATATTATTGCAATAGCTGTTTTCTATTACTCCCCAAATCAAAATATCGATTCAAAACGTAAATTCATCCAGCAATTGCAGACAAGTGCTGATCCTGCAATTTCTAAGTACCCCAATGCTTGGCTTTGTTTAGTTGACGATGCCATCGACCTTAAAATGGATTCGTTTTGCTCCTCACTTAAAGCAAAGGAAATTGTTAAAATACCAATGACTCAAGGAAATACCTCTCTTGATGTTATTTTAACAAATGTATAATTTTTACAGCCTCACCTTTGCTCCCATTAGGTGGGAGTTATCATCTTTAGATTCTTTTATCCCCCTCCTCAAACTTTAAGCATTTTTTCTCAATAACTTATGGCACTTATCGCCCTCTTCTAAATTCTGGTCTTCTTTCGTTTGGTATGTGGCTGAATATTGAAAATTGGTCTGATATTTATATTTTAAAAAATCTAGATGAGAAAATGGCCGTGTTTAACAAAAAGCTAATTGATAAATATCAAATTTGTTTCCCAGAAAAAAAGATTTAAAAGGTGTTCCAGTGATAAACCCTCTATTAACCAAACTATCAAAACACTCATTAGAACTAAATTGAAAGTTTTCAAAAATGGTAAACTGAATGAAGCCAATAAACTAAGAAAATCAATTAAAAGAGACATTCGTAAATTGGCACGATCGTACTACAAAAATAAGGTCGAAGAATTGTTCACTAATAAACCAAAAATTGGTATTACAAGGTTAAAAAGCTGTGTGGCAGGAGGCTCGAGCAGCTTAACTTCAATCTACCCGAGTTCCCTGATGTTACTGCCAGTAATCAAAATAAATTCCTTGCTTCCATTGTCTGGAACCTTCCAGCATTGTCCGACCAATTACCAACAGGGGCCCTCCTTCTTTCTCACTGTTTCCTTGTCTGAGACAGAAAGAAGAATTAAAAAACTAAGAAAAGGAAGTGCTTGTCCTTTGGATATCCCTTTCCTCTTATTATTGCCTTCGGATACTTCCTTTCTAAGCCTTCGTCTTTCCTGTTGAACGAAATTACCGAGTCTGGGTGAATTCCAACAATTTTAAAACAGAGTTTCATAACCATTTTGAAAAAGAAAAACGAAAAGTGTGGTTTGGAAGGCGTTCGTTCTATTTCTCTTACTCCTGTTTTCTCGAAACTTTATGAAGAATTCCTTGCAGATTGGATAAAGGAAAAAAATCCTACCTCTTACTGATCTGAGGTAATTCGGGAACCTAAAATCCACTTCTACTTCCCACTACCTCGTTTCTTTTATTGACCACATCGGGAAATTCCTCGAAAAGCCTAATTCCTGGCTAAATTTAATTCCCATTGACCTTCAGAAAGCATTTCACCTTGTTAACTACAATATTTTAATTGAGAAACTGGTTAATGCGTTCAATATTGATCCCTTACTGGTGAAATTGTTTGCCTCTTTCTTAACAATTAGATTGTAGGTTGGCAAATACCAGAATCGTTATTCAAATCCTCTCCCTGTCCACAATGGCATACCCCAAGGTACTCTCCTAGGCCCCCTCCTTTTTAGTCATGATTAACAGCCTCGCAAAGGAATTTTCCGACCGGTGGAAATTTGTTGATGACCTAACGGTTGTCGAAACTTGCTTCAGAAATCCTCGCCCTGTTTAATTAATCCTATCCCTCTTGAAATTTCTGTGTCCTCATTTAAACTACTTGGCGTCACAATTTGTTCAAATTTAAAGTGCGATATCCACGTTAAATAGATCATCCATAGAGCTATTGTGTTCAAAGCCCTCCTTAAGCTCCTAAATAAATTTAGTATTCCCTCTTCCCACTCCTTAAGGATTTACACGTCTTTTATCCATATGCATCTCGAATATGCTTGTCCAAGTTGGCACCCCGGTATCTCTTGCGGAGAATCAGAAAAAATTGAATCAATCTGGTACAATCTGGTTCATTCTGGTACAAACAACTCAAGGGATATCATCGATCCTGCAGTCATACAGATTAAGGACACCTGTATATCTGGTCATTCATTATGGTACAAACAACTTTCCCTTAGAAAGTTGATATAGGAAGTTCAGAAGCTGTTTGAGGGTTGCTTGTCTACTTTGCTACTCTGATCATACAGATACAAAATTCTTGCGTGATTCCAGTTTGGTGCTGTAAGGGTCAAGCGATATCGTGGATCCTGCAGTTATACAGGTTGAGAAGACTTGCATGCTTTTCACTGCTTTCACCTCTGATTGCAAATATGGTCGTTCATTCTGGTAGAAACAACTTGGCCTTAGAAAGTTAGTATAAGAAGTTTAGATGTTTTTTTTAGGGCTGCTTGTCTACTTTGCTACTCTGATCATACAGATTCAATCCTTGCGTTATTCCAGTTTGGCGGTGGAAGGGTCAAGGGCTATCATTGATCCTGCAGTCATACAGATTGAGAACACTTGCATGATTTCAGTTCAAACAAGTTGCAGGACACCTCTCCGATCAAAAGACGGAATGGGATTTGTTAGGGGCATTAGAGGGTCCACCGGCCCAATTCATCTTCTCTAATCATACACATTAAAAATTCCTGTGTAATTCTGATTCAAAAGAAGTTTAACATGGCTATCCTGCACCTCAAGTAATATGAACATAAAATAATTGCATCATTAAGTTTTAAACAGGGTGCTACCTCCCCATGGTCTTGCCATATAATTGGTAGTCGGAGAGGACTAAGACTTTCCTAACACTCCCCTATCCCATCGTGAGTCTATAAAATTTAGATAACGAAAAGGGTTATTACTGAGTGTTGTAATCTATTGTTGGGGTGACAAGTGTGTTTCCTTTTTTCCTATGCTGCCTGTTTCATTTTATTGTGAGAAAGTGATAAAGGTGTAGCCTCAACAGTCTTTACAAAAAATGTAAAAACGTAAAAAATGTAGGTTGAATTCATTAATTTGACAGCGGATTTCGAAAAGCTGCACATTATTCTTCCTGGAGTCAAAAAAAGATGGTTCTTGCTTGTCCTTGATCCAGAGCCGATGAGTGAGCTAAATTAGAGTTATTTTAGTGTCTACGTTTGGAACTGAGATAGAGAAATGGTACTACAAAGGCCTTCTAAATATAAAATTTCTCTTATTGATAAACAAATGAAAGCCTACCCCTCTGCTCCTTTCTTAGTATTGATATTAGAAAGTTTACTTTTATAAAATCCTTGATGAGCTATTCAAGTTTTTATTTTTTTCGTAAACCTTAAAATTACTTTTAATAAGAAATATTATTTTTTCCGTAATAAAAAAAAACTTGTTCATCAGACACATCATTTCTAGAATCTCGTTGTTTTGACATTTCTATTGTTGAAGTTTCATACTGAAAAAAGGGAATTTGATATTGAAAAGTCTGAACATGTGGGCCTAAGAATGAACTTGTAGTTGCATAAGATACTCACCCACCTCCTCCGTCTTCCTCAAACAAAAAAGGATACGAAAAAGAATAGTTGCAACTTACTATTAATAGGTCTATAATAATAGTCATTTTTTTTATGTACTTCACAGGTGTTTTGGGACGAATGCGCGACCGCATGCTAGCATGGCCTCCGAAACTGAGAGACTTTTCAGGAACTCTTTCGATAGTTTTAAACTTATTGCCTAGCTCAAGCATTTCGCTTGATAGTATTTTCACCCTGTTTGGACAATAATTGTTGTTTTGCAGTTGAAAATGGCAAAATCTTGACCTCTTGCTACTTAAAAACAAGGGGCACTAGAACGTTAAATCCGTTGAAGTTAGCTATATTCCGAAAATTTTAAACTCTGGTTCGCCACGCCACTCTCGGCAAGAAAAGCAAACAAATATTTGTGGTTATTCTTTGCTGGAAAGACGCCAAATTTTGTATTTTTGTAGATAGATGCGTGGAACCTCTTTTAGAATTTGTTGAAATTTGAGCGTGTAATTCTCATCAAGATTATCTCCTTTTTTTAATGGATGTTTTTCTCCTTTTTCTGAGACTGTAAATATTATAAGAGCAATTACTCTTGATAAATCACTTGATAAGTCAATTTAATGAACTTGTTAAAATCTGGAATCGTCAGGAAATGTATCTTCCTTTGATGTACAGACATATTGTTATCAAAAGTTTTAGCCTTTATTCTTATAGCTAGTGTTGGCATGGGTCGCTTATTACTAACAGTTTTGGTTAGCAACTAAAGCAAGCTCCAACAAGGTTTAGCAATCTAAACATCTCAATGTGATCGACTGATAAAGCATTTTATATGAAATTTGGTCGTTTGCTTAAGTAGAGGGCGTTCCTCAAGTATCTTTTGCTAATTAAAAAATACATTCTTTTTTATAAATAAAAATCCATGCGAAAATTTTAGTAATTTTTTTTTGGTTTGTACTTGACCAAACGACTAAATTTCAAATAAAATAGAGTTATTTGAATAAAATTTCAAATAAAATAGGGTTCAGATAAATAGAGTTAGATTGTTATACCTTGGAATTTGGATCGTGCTAGAATTTTATCTGAAACAATCCCCAGGCCTTTCCCCTTTTTATGCAAATAAAAATATTATGCAATTGCTACATTTAAAATAGGCAAGTGTCGCATTTTAGCATATTGCAAAGTTTTAAATTGGACATTGAGAGCACATGTAGTCTTGCATGTTTGAAGGGCTCAATGCCATCCTTTTCCCAATGCTTCTGAAAAACTACGATCACGATGGCTGCTTTTATCAAACTAATGGTCGTGGAATACTTGAAGAGTACTCTGTCGAAAAGGTAGTGCGAGTTCTACGATGTGGTACTGACAGGTCAAAATAGTTTTTCTTATGAAAAAAAGGAATATACAAAACTATATTTATGGAAGCAAACTAATGCTCCCACTCTTCTGGAAAACTATGGGGCAGTTCATATGTAAATTTTGAAGGAAAAACGCGTGTATAGTTTTTCGAAAGTCAGATTTTACACATAGTGGATCAAACAAAATTTCATTTGTTCAATAAATTGTTCGCAAATTTTTGAAATATGACTTTTTCTATCAAGTTAAATATTAACAAAAAGGAAGCATATTTTTTTCCTGTGACTAAGATCATCTAGGGAACTAAGTAAGCACAATTTTAAGGTCTCAATTATCTTCCCTGTTTTCTGTGATCAATCAAATTATGCAAACACCATGCTTAAGGTAAAAGGGTTCATATATTAAAAAAGTAATGATAGCAAACTATTAGCAATAAACGACCCATGCCAACAGTAGCTATAAGACTCAAAGCTAAAATTTCTGATAAGAATATGTCTGTACATCAAAGGAATATACCTTTTCTGACGATTCCAAATTTTGTTAAGTTCATTAAATTGACCTATCAAGTGACTTAACAAGAGTAATTGCTCTTATAATATTTACAGTCTTAAAAAAAGTGGAAAAAGATTTTTAAAAAAGGAGACAATCTTGATGAGAATTACACCCTCAAATTTCAACAAATTCAAAAACACTGGAAAAGACGTTTCACGTACCTATCTACGAAAATACAAAATTTGGCATATTTCCAGAGAAGGATAAGCACTAATATGTGTTTATTTTTCTTTCCAAGGGTGGTGTGCCGAACCAATGTTTGTAAATTATCGGGAGATAGCTCACTTCAACGGATTTGACGGTCTAATGCCCCCTTTTTGAGTAGCAAAAGGCCAAGATTTTGCCATTTTCTCCAGCAAAACAACAATTCTGGCCCAAACTGGGTGAAAATGCTACCAAGCGATATGCTTAAGCTAGGTAATCGGTTCAGCTATCGAAAGAGCTCTTGAAAAGATTCTGATTTTCGAGGACCATGCAAGTGTGCGGTTGCGCATTCGTCCCTAAACGCATGTGAAGTGTAGAAAAAAATAACCATTATTATAGACCAATTAACAGTGATTTGTGGCAGTTCTATGGATCCTTATATGTTTGCGAAAGATAGAGGTGGGGGACCCGTTTGGATCCTCATAACAAGATCTGTATGGTTTTTATGGCACTTGGTATTAACCAAGTGACATATAGCAATCGCAAATTCTGTCGGTCTGTCGGTCTGTTTGTCTGTCGGTCCCGGTTTTGCTACTTTAGGCACTTCCAGGTAAGCTAGGACGATGAAATTGGGCAGGCATATCAGGGACCGGACTAGATTAAATTAGAAATAGTCGTTTTCCCAATTTGACCATCTGGAGGGGTGGGGTGGGGGACCCGTTAATTTGGAAAAAAATAGAAAAATTGAAGTATTTTTAACTTACGAACGGTTGATCGGATCTTAATTAAATTTGTGGTTTGGACGGATATCGTGTCTCAGAGCTGTTATTTTAAATCCCGACCGGATCTGGTGACATTGGGGGGGGATTTGGGAGGGGGAACCTAAAATCTTGGAAAACACTTAGAGTGGAGGGATCGGGATGAAACTTGGTGGCAAAAATAAGCACAAGTCCTAGATACATAATTGACATAACCGGAACGGATCCTTTCTCTTTGGGTTAGTTGGGGGGGGAGGGTTAATTAGGAAAAATTAGAAAAAATGAGGTATTTTTAACTTACGAACGGGTGATCGGATCTCAATGAAATTTGATATTTAGAAGGATATCGTGTCTCAGAGCTCTTATTTTAAATCTCGACCGGATCTGGTGACATTGGGGGGGAGTTGGGAGGGGGGAACCTAAAATCTTGGAAAACACTTAAAAAATGAGGTATTTTTAACTTACGAACGGGTAATCGGATCTCAATGAAATTTGATATTTAGAAGGATATCGTGTCTCAGAGCTCTTATTTTAAATCCCAATTGGATCTGGTGACATTGCGGGAGGGGGAGTTGGTAGGAGGAAACATAAAATCTTGGAAAACACTTAGAGTGGAGGGATCGGGATGAAACTTGGTGGGAAAAATAAGCACAAGTCCTAGATACATGATTGACATAACCGGAACAGATCCGCTCTCTTTGGGGTAGCTGGGGGGGGGGGTGTTAATTCTGAAAAATTAGAAAAAATGAGGTACTTTTAACTTACGAACGGGTGATCGGATCTCAATGAAATTTGATGTTTAGAAGGATATCGTATCTCAAAGCTCTTATTTTAAATCCCGACCGGATCTGGTGACATTGGGTTAAGTTTGGGGTGGGGGAACCTAAAATCACGGAAAACGCTTAAATTGGAGGGGTCGGGATGAAACTTGGTGGTATAAATAAGCAGAAGTCTTAGATAGGGATTTACATAATTGGAACGGATCCGCTCTATTGGGGGAGGGGTTAATTCTGAAAAATTAGAAAAAATGACGTATTTTTAACTTACGAAGGAGTGATTGGATCTTCTTGAAACTTCATATTTAGAAGGATCTCGTAACTCAGATCTCTTATTTTAAATCTCAACCGGATGCAGCGTCATTGGGGGGGGGCAGTTGGGGGGGACCAGAAATCTTAGAAAATACTTAAAGCAGAGAGATCAGGATGAAAGTGGATGGGAAGAATAAAAACCTGTCTATGATACGTGACTGACATAACCGGACCGGATCTGCTCTCTTTGGTGGAGTTGGAGGGGGAGTAATTCTGAAAATTGAGGTATTCGTAATTTACGAAAGGGTGGCCAGATCTTAATGAAATTTGATATTTCGAAGGATGTTGTGCTTTAAAGCTCTAATTTTAAATTCCGACCAGATCCTGTGACATTGGGGGGTGTTGGAGGGGGAAACCGGAATTCCTGGAAAACGTGAAAATTGGAGTATTTTTATCTTATGAATAGGTGATCGGATCTTAATGAAATTTGATATTTAGAAGGAATTCATGTCTCAGAGCTCTTATTTCAAATCCCGACCAGATCTTTTGACATTAGGGGGAGTTGGAGGGGGAAATCTTGGAAAACACTTGGATTGGAGGAATCGGGATGAAGCTTGGTGGATAGAATAAGCAAATGTCCTTGATATATGATTGACGTAACAGTACTGGATTCGCTCTCTTTGGGGGAGCTCGAGGGAGGGGTTCAGTGATTTGGCGAGTTTGGTGCTTCTGGACGTGATAGGACGATGAAAATTGGTAGGCGTGCCAGGGAGCTGCAAAAAATGACTTGATAAAGTCGTTTTCCCAGATTCGACCATCTGGGGGGCTAAAGGGAGATGAAAAATTAGAAAAAATTAGGTATTTATAACTTACGAGTGGGTGATCGGATCTTAATGAATTTTGATATTTAGAGGGACATCGTGACTCAGAGCTCTTATTTTAAATCCTGACCGGCATTAAGCCTCTGATTTTTCTTTTAAATCAAATTATTGGTTCTTAGAAATTTGTTAGAGCTCATACCATATGAGCTCTTGGCTCTTAGCTCTTCTTGCCTCGTCACAAGTGCCATATGAGCTCTTAGCTTTTGTTATTTTTAAGAATATAATTATCGTAAAATGAATTGAATTTTTTTTAATAATGCGTAGAAAGCCGACCGATCTTCAAAAATTTATATATGGGTCTTTCTATTACAAGTGAGCAATTATTCACAGATTTGTTCCATTACAATGGGATGCACAGATCCTGGTACCTTTGGAAACATATTTTTTTTTTTCAATATTTCAATGTTTTCGATTAAAATTGCCGCTCCAAAATATTGAGATAACGCCATGTTTGACTGCAAGAGATTGAAATATGGGCCACATTTACCGGGGTCGAAAAATGGCTCGTTAGCTAATGGCTTCTGATTACTTTTGTATCTAAAAAAGAGCATTAGAATACGTGATCTTCGTTCAAAAAGCAGGTGCACACAGTTCTGACTCTTAGATTGGAGGAGGGAGGTCTGAGTAATTTTGTTAGGGGGTGGACTATAAACAAAGTCAGAAAAATATGTTGTTTTGTCTTTGATGTTGTTTTTTTTGCAGCCATCTTTCAACTTTAACATGAAGCGTCCTTTATGTGTAGAATTAGAACAAAATTTAAAAAAATAAAAATAAAATGATTGAGCGTAGAAAAACCTTTATTAGAGGTGGAGGGTATCACACACTTCCATGCCCCTTAATTTTAGTTGAAATCTAGTTAGTGTGGCGTATTAGATTTGGCTAAGAATCGGAGATCATGTCGGATCTGGACCATGAAATGGATTTGGAATCGGAAAATGTTTTGGCACATTACTAGTCGAGGAAGTGGTACCGGTACTGATAGTAATAACATTTATAGCATATTATAATACTTATAGTATTTTGTCTTCTTTTAGGGTTCTTTAAACAACCAGAGAAGCAGTTTCAACCAAAAGATCCTTATCCTCTGTCTGTTATCTGTGATAATGTACGAGATCCCTCCAACATGGGAGCTATAATTAGAACAGTTGCTGGAGCTGGATGTGAAATGTTATACTCGACGAAAGGATGTGTTGATATTTGGAATTCTAAGACCTTGAGAGCTGGGTCTGGTGGACACTTCAAAATACCCCTGTTAAGCAGTTTGCAATGGCATGATATTGAAAACTTAATACCCGCAGATTCGAAAGTCTACGTAGCAATAAGTAATGTAAGTAATTCGCGCAAATATTTAAGAAAACATGAAGGTAAAAACGTTCTGAGGCTATTCGGTTTCCTAGGTACAACAAGTGAATACTTTTAACTTCTTGGGAAGAGGGTTGGGAGTGGAGGATATTTCTAGAGTGGTCGAAAGCGGAAAAAAAATGTTGTTGTGGCTAAAGTGATCAGTAGATATTTAGCTCCAAGATGCTTATGGGTCATGAACACAAAAATGGAAGGAAAAAGTGGTGCTCAACTTTAACATTATTCTGAGTCATAAACTAAAACAATTACAAATCAAAGAACTCCACATAAGACGAAAAATGACGAAAACTTTCGCTCATTTTCCTTCCTGCTCATTTTTCCCAGATTTCTCCAGCTATCCATTTTTAGAGCTGGGTCGATTCTGGTTCAGCTTATATAGTCACGCTTCTAACCCTCGTCCCAAACCAAATAACCACCGACACTAGGAATCGAACCCCCGCTTGTCGAACAAAGGATTCTGATTCTATCGCTCTAACTACTCGATTAGGACGGATGGATCAACAGGCAAGTGCAAAAATGAAATAAGCACCTAGTAAACGATGAAAGAAAACTCTCCCAACGCTTTTAGCCTACCCTCATCCACCTCACACCCTCATGCAAATTTGTTCCTTTCTATAGTGTAAAAATCGTCTAACGTCTAACTATCAACAGAGCTAGCACAATTCTCGTGTGTCTCGAAACAAAGTCAGGCCTCGTACAGATAGAAAATCAATAGAGACCATTGACAAACCTCTTATTTACAATATTAAGAACCTTAGTTAATATCTGTATCTCTGTTATTATCATCTAAACTAGCCCTAAAATATTTTTCGCTTCTCCAAGTTATATCGGTTAATTTGGAAAAACTAGACAAAATCAGGTATTTTTAACTTACGAACGGATGATCGGATCTTAATGAAATTTGATATTTTAAAGGATATCGTGCCTCAGAGCTCTTATTTTAAATCCCTACGGGATCCGGTGACATTGGGGGGAGTTCGAGGGGGAAACCTAAAATCTTGGAAAACGCTTAGAGTGGAGGGATCGGGATGAAACTTGGTGGAAAAACTAAGCACAAGTCCTAGATACGTGATTGACATAATTGGAACGGATCCGCTCTCTTTGGGTGAGTCGGGGGAAGGGTTGATTCTGAAAAATTAGAAAAATTAGGTATTTTTAACTTACGAATTGATCGGATCTTAATGAAATTTCTTATTTAGAAGGACCTCGTGACTCAGATCTCTTATTTTAATTCTCGACCGGATCCAGTGTCATTGGGTGGAGTTGGGGGGGGGGGGGGGTATTGGAAAATGCTTAGAGTGGAGAGATCAGGATGAAACTTAGTGGGAAGAATAACCACAAGTCCAAGATACGTGACTGACACAACCGGACTGGATCCGCTCTCTTTGGTAAAGTTTAGGGTGGGGGCAATTGAGAAAAATTAGAAAATATGAGGCATTTGTAACTTACGAACAGATCTTAATGAAATTTGATATTTAGAAATATATTGTGCTTCAGAGCTTTTATTTTAAATTGCGACCAGATCCGATGACATTGGGGGAGTTGGAGCGGGAAACTGGAAATATTGGAAAGCGTGAAAATTGAGGTTTCTTTATCTTACGAATGGGTGATCGGATCTTAATGAAACTTGATATATGGAAAGATTCTATGTCTCAGATGCTCCATTTTTAATTAGAATCGGACCCGGGACATAGGGGCCTCGAGCGGGGAAACAGAAATCTTGGAAACCGGAAATCTTGGAAAAAACTTAGAGTGGAGAGATCGGGATGAAACTTGATGGGAAGAATAAGCACAAGTTCTTGATACGTGATTGACATAATTGGAGCGGATTCGCTCTCTTTGGGGGAGTTGGAGGGTGTTAATTCGGAATAATTAGAAAAGTTGAGGTATTTTTAACTTAAGAACGGGTTACCAGATGTTAATGAAATTTGATATTTAGAAGGAGCTCATGTCTCAGAGCTCTTATTTTAAATCCCGACCAGTTCTAGTGACATTGGGGGAGTTCTAGGGGGAAAACAGAAATATTGGAAAACGCCTAGAGTGGAGAGATCGGGATGAAACTTGGTGGGTAGAATAAGCGAATGTCGTAGATACGTGATTGACGCAACCGGAATGGATCCGTTCTCTTTGAGGAAGTTAGGGGGGGGGAGTCCGGTGCTTTGGTGAGTTTGGTGCTTCTGGATGTGCTAGGACGATAAGAATCGGTAGGCGTGTCAGGGACCTGTACAAATTGACTTGATAAAGTTGTTTTCCTCGATCTGACCATCTGGGGGGCTGAAAGAAGAGGAAAAATTAGAAACAATCAGGAATTTTTAACTAACGAGTGGATGATCGGATCTTAATGAATTTTGATATTTAGAAGGACCTTGTGTCTCAGAGGTCTTATTTTAATTCCCGACCGGCATTAAGCCTCTGATTTTCTTTTTAAATCAATGTATTGATTCTTAGAATTTTGCTAGAGCTCATGCCATATGAGCTCTTAGCTTTTGTTTAAACAGAAAACCTAAAGAGAAAGGCATTTAGCAATGATGAGGAAGTGGCTTTGGAAGAGGCACAATCAAGTTATTGGATTAATAAAACTTTTAGGAATAAACCAAAGGTTCAAACTAGTCTCGGAAATGTGGTTTCAAGCTCGTTCTACAAATCTCTTCCCCTTCTAGAACAGTGAGTTTCTTGTGGACTTGGAAATATGTTGTATTTTGTAAATGAAACTTTCAAGAATCGATATATGATCCATACTAAGGCCCGTAGAAGAGTTTTTAAGTTCTTGCCTCCACCCTTTCCCACTAGTATATCTTAAAACTTCTGTTGATATTGGTTTATTACCAATCTTAGTTTCGGAAAATCAACTCTAGTCTGATTTAGGAATCGAATGAAGTCATGGGAGCTACCCTGCCATATCCTACTCAGCCATTTTTGCTCTTTAAGCTAGCACTGAATCACACCATTCAGTGCCCCCTAATTTTAGTTGAAATCTAGTTAGTATGACGTATTGAATTTGGCTAAGAATCGGGAATCATGATGGAATCGAGTCAACGAAGGTGGATTTGGAATCGGAAAATGTTTTGGCATGTCACTATGAGAGATATTGGTACAGGTACTGATAGTGCCAACTTTTATAGCAAATTATAATACTTATGAAGATAAAGATGTGACTACTTTGAGCCAAAGATCTGTTACTAAAAGTTTCATTGACCTAGGAGCGCTGAATAACGACTTTTTTTGATACCGATCTTCCCTTGTATTATGGGGGTTTAAAATACGAATATGACTCGCCAAAAATGAGTCGCCTGAAAGCGGTTTTGCTTAATCTGTTCTCCCAAAAACCCGAGGTAAACGAGTTTGAAAATTATGACATTTGTATCTCAGAATCAGCTACAGCTAGAGTGTTGATTTTTGTTTTCAAAATAAAGAGGGAAAATTTCTCCTATTGTTGTGTTTATTTTTATTGGCCTAAAGTGAATCGTTTCTGAAATAAAATGGAACAAATATCGGTTTCGACAAAGCCGCGTAAAAATTATGGAATATAGGTAAGACATGGCAAAGCGGAATTGGCTAAACATGTATTAAAAATGCCACTTTAGACAAAATGTGTTTCATCTGATTGACAGATTTTAATCTCGACAAATAATTGGGAGTTTCACAATAAAATGTAAGAAAAGATCAATGGGATGTCTCACTTAGCAGCAGACTCATTGGAATTTAAGATTCTAATCTTCTGAGGCAGGGACTGGTTCCGGTACAAGCTGTGATTTCAGCTGAAGTACTAGCAACCTCAGCTCTGTCACAACTTCTAATAAGACTTTTTCGCTTATGCCACATCTACCGTAAGAGATAAAGCGATTCTACGTCTTTATTTTTAACTGTTGGCAACTCAACTACTGTGCTGGAAGGTACAGGAGGCAGCAACCTTTCCAGAACATTCAATGCTCACACATTGGGCAATGGCTATTTGAGCTAGCTTCCGGTGCAATCTGCACAACAACAGGAGTAGTATCAGCAAACGAGGGTTTACAGATCACCCTTTTTCAAAGTCCCTACTTAAGCTGTAGTAACTTCTCGTTTGAAAATGGCACTAAGCTAAAATTGACCTCCTGAATCGTGGAGTGGCAAGACTCAGAATATTGTTATGCTCTGGACGTGTGATTTTTTTTTTTTTTTTTTTTTTTTTTTTTTTTTTTTTTTTTTTACAAGATAGTGTTTGTTACTCAGTTTCGACAAAAATGTTTTTTTCGGCAAAACCGCTTCCAGCCGACGACTTTGCGTCTTTGCTCGAGGTCATCAAAATTAACAATTGTATCCTTGTTTGAAAAAAGAAAGAAACGAAAACAATATTACTGCTCGTTGTTGAACAGATTAAACTTACTAGCAAAGTCATTGGCAACTGAGCTTCAACTATTTAACATAGCGGCTACAGTATTTAAAACACTAATACCACGAGGAGTATAGTGGTGAAGTATATTCGCATTAACAACTTTTCAGCTATTATCTAAAATTCCACTTGTTAACAGCTTGCGACTTACCAAATTAACCTCCGGGTATACAAAATGTTTTGACAAAGACCTAACCTGTCCTGAGTGCAAATTAAGAGTGTTTTTCAATTCAGTTAAATCTGGACCGTGCAGTTCTTCTTTTCGTGCGGGCGCTGAAAAGTGTGCTCGAATTGATATTGTCAATTGGAATGAATTCCGATTGTTCCTCTAAGGATACCATAACACGAAGCCGTATCTGGGGGGATAGGTCCTAATTTATACCCCCCCTCTTCCCCCTGAATTTTTTGTCTGACCCGTAAAAGCGTAGCAAATATGCATATATACAAATTTTTGATGCGTTTTTCAGTATTATTTTGTAAAACCTCTCCGAAAAACTCCCCCGACCAAAAATCCTGGATGCGCCCTTACCACAACATACTAATAATTTCTTTATAGCCACCCATTTTATCAACTCCAAGCATCCCTCCATCTCGTTCTCTGGACTCGAGAGTTAGGATACTTATTATCCTCAGGAAAACCTATACCGAATCTCCGTCGAGCCTCCTTTCACAGAGGAATTCTCCCTGTTTCCGTCAGGAAAAGACGTTGCCTCCTCGGGAAGTTGCGTGTCAGACTGAGGATAGTGCCTCTATCTTCGTAGACACCTTTTCTGTTCTCAGCATTATCCGTGAACAAGGAAGTTTTTGACAGAATAGAGCCCTAAGATTTATCTTTAATGAGAGTAAATTCCCTTATATCTCCTCTCTGCATAACCAATCTGGTTACCTTCGAGGGAAGGAAAGCAAAACTTTTCTTGCATTTTGCCAATAGTATTTAAGATTATCGTCTATCCGCTATTATTTCAATAACTCTGCACAAATGCACTTATCCCTAAGTCATTGTTCTTCTCTTACACCCAACTTCCCTCGTTTTTCCTCAACAAAGTCCCCATTATTACTCAAATAGAATTTTCCCCAGAAGAGGTAAACTAACTGCCGATGATTTTAGAATGAAAATTATCCTTCTATATCATTCCTCATTTGTTTATTTAGTTGATTATTCATATTTATTGTGTTTTTTTTAGGTTAATAACCTTCCTGTAGGAATTCCTGTTGTATCCTATCACGAGACTACAAATGAACCAAGGTCTACAATTATAATGGGAGGAGAGACGGAAGGTGTTAGTGATGAAGCCTTGGAATTTGTGAAATCTAGAAATGGAAGGGCTGTTCATATACCATTAAGAAATAATGTGGAAAGCTTGAGTGTAGCTGTTGCTGCCGGTGTGTTACTTTTTCATTTGACTTCATTTTGTAAAGAAAATAAATAATTGGTTCGCGAAATTCTTGATGATAGTTCAATATCTGTATAATTGAGCATAGAAACATAGTTTTTTTTTTAAAAGCCAAATCTCAATTGTCCTTTATATCAGACTTAAATTTTATTTCGTGAATATATTCTAAGATAACAGGGAGAAGGACGCTCCATAAGTTTCAAATTGGAAAGTATTTCAAAGGGGCTACTCAATCAGAATATCTCTGAATTCTTTTTCTTCTTTTCATTTTGAATGCCTAGCATTTCGTATAGAAAATCTTTCCAAGAAACTGGAGTTTTTTTTTAAAGAAAACGTTTCGAAACTATTTTAAAGACAAAGAACTTGCTTTTCAAAAGTATTTCCTTTTTTTCTCTAAACTGTTATCAATTTAAAAAAAATAATAGCGATATACAAGTGCTGCTGCACATATCTTTGTTGGGGTCCATTGTGCTCCCCTCCGAAAAATTTCTTAGAAAAACTCTAAAAAAAAGGGAATTTTAATAACAATGAATTCATCAAAATATTTTTTATGTTGATTGTAAATATATAAAGTTCAATAAATTTAATGTTACTCATCAAACACCGCAAGCCTGAGAAAATGTACCTGATTTTGAAAAATTGAGAAAATACTCCTAAAAGGCTGGCCATCGTAATGAACATCACACCATTAGACTCAGCATATTGGTGAACCCAAATGTGGAAGTTTCAAGCTCCTATTTACAAAAATGTAGAATTTTGCATTTTCTCCCACAAGAAAGATGAAGGGTGCTTGTTAATTGTTTTATTATTATGAGTAATTTTAGTAGTAATATCACACAAATCAGTCATTAAAAATGACCAGCCAGTTGGTGAAATCCTTTTTTCCTACTCCCAAATATTTTTGCGAGTGAAAACTCTGGTCGGTAGCAGACCAAATCAACGGGAACTAATTACTCGCGCTTCTTAATCCCAATCTCTTATCTCTGCGCACTTACATCGTGAAACTTCCAAATTTGCCACTTACTTTATTTTCAAATTATTTTCCTTAACCTGTATCTTACCCTTCTATACCGCCTACTCAAGAAAAAGGAATTAAAATAAATAAGAATGTAAAAATAAATACTATTGGATATTCTATACTATACATTATGCCTAAATTTTGAAATATAGGTAGAATTCTCTGAATTTCTTTCTTGTCTTAGTTATTTTTACTTGTCATACTTTGTTTTTGGCTACTCATTTTGCATGTGGGGAAAGTTTCCGTGGGGGAGGGGAATGCGCCTACCACCTTCTAGTTTGCTGTGCATCAAGTTTGAGCGTTTAAAATCTTTCTTATTAAAAAAAAAAAAAAATCTTTTTCATTTATTTAGTCCTCAATTTTCTTTTCAGCTTGTATTTATTTATAGAAGAAAAACTGGATTTGTTGCCTGAACAATGTAGTCTTGCAGCCAATATTTGCTTGTCTTCGACACCGAAATTACTGCTGGTAACAACACTCTGGTTTCGAAACTTTCAAAAATGATGTAACTTAATAGCGATTTTTTTTTTTTAAAGTGACCATATGTTCCCTTAAGAGGGTTTCAAAATAAGCTTTTTTTGCTAAAAAAAAACTTGATTCTCTATTTCCTGACACAAAATCAATGATGTTACTTTTTAAAATGCACCATGTTTTCAAACTAAGGCTGTGCTACTTTGCTCAAATTTACGAAGCTTGCTTAGAGGCTACGTCACTTTGCCTCAAAACATAACACTCATTATTTATTTTTGAGCGTAATATGTGCCTGCCACATTTGCATTTTATTAATAATTCGAAAAAATTAGGACAGTGTTGCAGTGTTTACAATTGTTGCGGAACCACTTGGACAAAGACAAATCTTGATGTTCTGGAACGTCTTTGGAAGGAATTAGAGCTAGCCAGTACCAAAAGTGTGTCACATCTTGCCCATAAACCAGATCGTGCATTATAGTTTTTGGTCACAAGTCACTATTATTGAGATAAAGCAAAATTTGGCATAAAATAATGTTGAGGGTTTCTAAATATTTGAGCGTCAAGAATATGTTCAATATTTATTCAAACAAATTATTTAGTATTTCAGGGCTTTTTTTATCTTAATCCTTGTTTCTCGGGATGTCGTCACGGACATATATAGCTAAGACCTTTGCGCTAAAATATCCCAAAAATATGGAAAATGGACTTTTTGGTTTTTGAGGGACTTGAAGAAAACGAGCATCGTTTATTTAAAAATTTTATAAATGAATTTTTAAGCGAAATAAGATTTTATTAACAGTTCAAGCGTTGGCACAGTTTTCGGTGGCATTTGGTAAGAGCTTCAGTCATCTGGCAATATTTTGGTCGTGCTAAGCGTAAAGGATGGCCTTTAAAAGTAGAAAAATTCGACAATGAGCATTTTGTTGAAGCCGTCTACCGTATGTATTCCAAATACGGATTATGTTAGTAACTTAAGATCATTTTCGAACGGTGGATGGCTTTCCTAATCTTTATTGACATGTTTTTTTTACTTTAGCACGGTATATTAATACCTACCTAGGATGAAAACTTCGTGCGTTATTAGGAGTTCCGCACCATCATCGTAATGCAGAGAAATTGCTAAACTTCAAAATAAAAATAGTCAGGTTGTAGCGGTTTATTTTTCACAAAGGACAAAACAACCACTACGAGTTATTACAGCAGCAAAAATGGTAATAACACAAGAAACTAAGAAGCATCTATGCAGATGACTTCAAAGAACAGACACAATAGGATCCGTATAAAAGCCCAGCTAGAGGCGTGGCCTAGGGTCTCCAATATTTGAACCCGCCCTAGGAGGACAATAGTCAAAAAGAAATAGGCACCCAAACTAGGTTAAATAAGCCTAACAAAAACAATTTGAAGATAATTATTGATGTTAAACGCCTCCATTGGCATCTTCAAAATTGATAGAAATAACACTTGAAATTTCACCACACAACATTTAACCACGACGCATGTACTACTCAGATATTGCGGTCTTAATGGTTTTCACACTAATAAAGAATCCTACATACCGCGAATAAAATTAAGATATAATAATCATAGGTAAAATAGCAAGTTTGGGGAACTAGATTTCCCTTTATCTTCTAAAATAACAATCTTATCATGTAACGGGTTTTCCCAAGCCATGTTTTGTTCCTAATGATTTTGTTACAAGTTTAGATTTTTTTTTATGGACATTTAAAAGTCAAAACAGTATGAATTAAAGAATAAAATTTCTTTCAATCTATTATTTATCTCTTATAGCAATATAAGCACCAAAGTTCCCAATCTTGCATATCTTATCTACGAGCAATAATTACAGTTAGATTACATGTCTTTTTTAAATAGAAAAGGTACATAAGTTACTAAGTAGTTTTTTTTCAAGAAGGTTCCTCCAGTAGAAGTTACACGCTTTGGAAGGGTGCTACATTATTATTATTGGTATTTATAGCAGACACATAAAAATAAAACAAGATACCCAGAACCTAAAAATAAACTAAAAGACTAGTTTCGGAATTTTGGGGCCATAAAATACTTGTATCAGATCACATTCAAGAAAACCAGGTAAGTTTAAACGATATTCTGGTCGGTCGAAATAAGCTTATTCATCACAAAATAATTAACAATATTAAACGATCGCTTCCACAGCAGCAACTGCACATCCCACTTTTAACAGAAGCAAATTTAGATGCCCAAAAGCACAATGCATGAAGAGGCCGAGTGACTAAAGACTATTCGTTTGAACGCATAAAGGTATTTCTTTCTCTTCTCTTTCTAACTGACCCCTGGAT
This sequence comes from Artemia franciscana, assembly GCF_032884065.1. Classification (NCBI taxonomy): domain Eukaryota; kingdom Metazoa; phylum Arthropoda; class Branchiopoda; order Anostraca; family Artemiidae; genus Artemia; species Artemia franciscana. Next base: position 22,879,179 of record NC_088865.1, on the reverse strand, counting down.
TGAATTTAAAACCTACAGTGGTACACTGACAGGTGAAGGGACGAGGAGGACCAGACCCTCGCCACTGAATGAAGCCCAAAAATCATGTTTCTAAGGACATATAAAGAAAGAAAATTCACAAAATTAAGTATGGTTCAGCGCTTACAAAAGAACTAAAGGCCAGTTCAAGAGATCTCTTCTCAATGAACCCACTTTGTAATTGGAACTATAATTTGTCTTTCACGTTCATAATAAATAAAGCAAATTCTTGATGGAGCTCAAATAAAACAAGCACGGCTCATTTCAATAAATCAAAAGGTATAAATTTAAGGATTTAAATGGCCTTTGTTTTATTTTATAATTGACGCATCAAAGTCGTTTCTTTTACGATCAAACATAGAGCCAAGTACTGGATGAAACCAGTTTTCCTTTCTCTTCGTAGTAATCACATTTTTGACAAACACACGAAAAAAGAAACTTTAATTATTCCAAACTGTTTCAACCGTCTTTATCCCAGCCTTATTCAAACTTGGCCATATGTCATCTATTCCTCCCCAGCCCCATTCATAAAAAAATTCAAAAACTGTTTTTCCATCTCACTCACATAAGCTGAGGGGTGGAGAAGCTTCAAAATTATGGAAAAAAGAATTCATTTACCAATCCAACATCAAAAATTCAACCTTTTTTTTTAAAATAATTATTAAGTTGCGAGAATGCTTTATTTGCAGAAATTTGTCGTTTCAGATTCGAATATAATTTAAAATCGACACACAAAAAAAAAACAATAAGGAAATAGTTATCCATATTTATATAGGAGTTCAACGTTAAATTTCTTTAACTTAAAACTTTTGCCTAAAATTTTCACTTTCCATGAAGTCAACATAGAAATGGGATACAAGGTATAAGTTTACAAAATTCACGCATATGACAAACACTTTTTTTTATTTCCTATTTATTTAGCAATCACCCATATTTTCAAATGTTCTAAAAGTGAATTTGCAAGCACTCCTAAGAGTCAAACATTCAGCCAATCACAGAAGGAATAGATTCTGTTATTTTTCGGTATACAGAAAAATTGAAAAAAAAAAGTATCTTACCCCTACAATAGTAGTGAAGTAGCCAGGCTCATACTTTTTGGAGGGGACGGAAGGCGGGGAGAGGGGCATTGATTACAAACAAAAGGGGAACCTCATCTGAAATCGCAGATTTTCAGGTTTTGAGGAGTGGACCTCTTTGTTTCCCTCTGGCTACCTCGCTAAATAATAGCAATATCAATTACAAAATCTCGTTCCAAAACCTTTACAATAAACCAAGTAATTTCGGCTATAAGAATAAATGTTTAAAAATACATAACATTTCCTAGGGATTCTTTTCATAAACTAAATTCATTTTATACACGATTAATCTAGACTATTTTCTTCAGACAAAAGCTTTTGTAACATTAGCGACCCAGGAAAATACAAACTTCAAAAACAGACGCTCCCAGCCTATTATACGGCAACCTGTTCCGGTACGGGATTAAGAAAAATACCGTTACGTGACAAGGTAAAAAAACTATTAAGGAGCAAATTTTCGTAGTCCTTTATAATAAATGGAATTAACTGAGTACTACAACTAACAACTCATCGTAGCACAACGCCACCTAAGGCTAAAACAGTGGCACAAAGCAGTGTCAGCTGCTTAGATTTCTCACCTCAAGGGTAAACACTCCACAAGCGGAAGAAGGTTTTGCGACAGGCAGCTTTGAAACACATTACCCAGAGTTTTTAGATATTGTCTTACGCATGCATTTGAAATACATATTAACTAACATTGCACCGCCAAACGAAGTGGGTAACATCCACACCCGATTAATTTTCATCACAAACTCTCAGCTAAAGTAATCCTCAGATATTAACACTATTTTAAGAAGAGTCAAAACCGATCTCTATGGTAAATTGATAATTACAAAGACTACCAGGGTTTTACTCTAATTACTGGCTTCCAAACGCACAGGTCATACGCCATTCAATAGATGACTTTTATGAACCCTGTTGGCCGGTAAACAAGGGTATTTGTATTGCCCGTAAAGATAAAAGCGGAATTCACGGGAAATTTTGGTGGCGGTCCAAAATGTTTGATAAATTGTTGACGTTGATTGAGCTTCAGGCCGAATGGGAGACCTACAAAACAAACTTTTTTCTTGCAAAGAAAAACGATTTAAGCCAAAAGATATTTTCTATTGTTATACGAGGAATATTTGACTATCTTTCCACATTACCTAAAGGTCTTCTCAAATTCTCCGCTTTAATCACCAACCAATTGGGTACAGGAAAAGAACTGGTGCAAGCAGGGCCCTACCGTGATCATAACCGTTCCTTATCTTGTGAAGTAATTCCATAGCTAATAAATTCTCCCGCTACTAGGGGGGGGGGCATTAGCTAGTGATTTCAACTTACCTAGCCCGCATGGGACGCATAATAGCTAAAAAATATGGAGCCAAGCTTTCTAAGATTTTTTTTTTTACGTTTTACACTAAGATTGCACATCCCCCCCCCCCTAGTAAACAGGTACTTGTATACATATTAAAAGGTTGGGAGCGTCTGCACATAGACAAGAACTAGAAACTCGACAGGGAAATTTGAGAACGTATATCTCGCAAATAAAAAGAAAAATCATGGTGCTCTCTGGTCAGAAATTTGGAAGAATGTATTTAATAGAAATGCATATCAAATCGACTACTATTGAAAGTGTTTTGTTTTGTTTTTCGAAGGCTACGTTTCTACCGTCACCGCAAAACCTTTCCTCTTTCAAACGACTTTATAATGGATCCAAATATTTTAAAAATAGCCAGCTTTTAGGCATAGGCAAGAAGGCAGAGTTACCGCTTACTTTTTGCTTAAAAAGCAAACTGCCATTAATTTTTCAAAATTCTTATTTCCATTTTTGCTCTTATCTTGTTTTTCCCTCTCAGCTTTGTATATTCATACAATAAGTCATTTGATTCTACGAATGAATTTGCAACAGCTTTTCTTTAGTTTTATATCTAGCACCATCGAACAATATATCGTCAAAAAGACAAACAGAAACGCAGCCAAAACCAAGAGTCTGAAGTTTAACCATGCTATGGAGAACACCAAAACAATAAATCAGCTACGGTAATTGAAAGGGTATTAGGTGACATTTTTTCGACATATTAGGATCAGTACTGTTCATCGATTAGTCCAATCCATTTTTCATACATTATTACGTTTTCAAAATCATTAGCAGTCTGTGTTCCTTTTTTTTCAAATGCATAATAATTTTTCTCATTTGCGAATATAGCTGAAAATTGTAGCTTTTGACAATAATGTTTTTTTGCCGTATCTTGGATGCCATGAAAAACCTTTCTTATATACACAACCTGTTGTTAAAAATATCAAAACCACCTATGAACATTTTTTAGTTGTATGTATCACACTGAGGTAGGAAAGAAAATAGAAGCCAGATTCGGACTAGTTGGTGTCATCTATTCCATTCTTCCGTAACGAAAATTCAATTCTAAATATGTAGCATGACCCTGAGTTAACAGCGAACACTGACCCCAAATTTCGCAGACTCTGGCCTCTATTCTTTTATCCATCTCTATGGTCTATCCCAACAATTTATGTCATGTGACAAAACACCCTTTCAATTACTAGAGCCGAAAAAACAACTTACACTAAAAATTGAAAACCTTGTCGCTTTTAACTGGCGCCAAAATAAGGGGAAAAAATTCTCACCTATATAATATAAGGTAAACCTAAACTATGAAAACACTATTAATACACGAAGGATAATGTCATTAGCCTCTTCAGAAGGAATAGTATTACTCATTTAGGGTGCATGTTGAGGTGCATTGTTGAGGCTACTGGCCCTTATGTTCAGATAGCTTTCGTCGTCTGGTAACAAGCGTCTGCGAGTCGTCAACTGTTTTCTTCTTATTTTTACGGCGGCGCTGGCTTGCATGCGGAGTTGTAGTTTCACTTGTCGAAGCAGCAGAACCTATTGTAAGTCAATTACTTCATTAAAAAAATGAATAATTACTTATAACTATACATCAACAAACATATAAACATGAAGATTATTCAAATGATAGGAGATTACGAAAAGAGAAACAAATGTGTTTTTAAAAACGAACTAAAGGTTCGCTTTTTTATATCTGTTTTTTTCATCATTTTTGGCCAGCCAGAGACTCGACAGATTTTAACTCGCTGGTTTTGATTTAATCCCATACAAATCGTGGAAAACTCAAGTTCATCATTTTATAATCCTTTCATTAAGACACAAATAAACTGTCCCGTCAACGGTCAATGTTTTTACGGCTGTACTAGTCAAAATCCAGGATACTGGCCTAAAATCATATATTAGGATTTTTGGTGTTGAAAAATTACAAAAATTTTGCAGAGGAAACGAATGACCAGAAAGTCTTTGTTTCTTGGAAAGAAAGGGAAGAAGTTTAGATTTACAAATATTTATCCGCTTCTGCGAACTTCCTGCCTTAGTGTCAACAGACTACTTAACGGCAAATTCCAATTTATATTTAAAACTGACGGCAACCTTCAAAAGAAGCCAATCGACCTGAAATCTAGGAGAAGGAATCTAGGAGCATACCTAAGTAAGAGTGTACAAAACAAACAAAATAAATAAGACATCGATTTACTGATATTCTACAGTTTAAATTTTATTTAGAAAAGATAAACGCCTTCCCCCACAAAGTCACCAAAATCGGCTGTGATAATTAAAAGGGCGACATTCGTCATTTTGTAACTTTTCAGGAGAGCCAAAAAAAAAACAAAAAAGTTTGTTGGCTGTGGTTGCACTAAGGGATGAGGCTGATGAAGATAAAGGGAACATATTCTAAACCAACTGTTTATACTCTTTTAGTGGTATGAACTAAATTCAAGTATTCCGAACGACTTCAAAATTACTCCATTTTACGGCGTGCGTCTCCTTCCTCCTGGACAAAAAAGGAGACAAATGCCAGGTCCCCGTGTTATAGTTCTGAATTGCAACAAGACCTGAAAAAAAAGACATGCACCACTTAGTGGCATATGTTCCTTTTTATCTTGGTAATACAAGACAGGATAATCCTGAATGCACCATTTGGTTCCTTGTGCTGAGTTTACCCACGTCACACGCATAACTCATTTTCTACCAAAATGGCATATTTCAACCCTTTTGATTACCACAGCCGAAATGACACATACAACGTGTTGTCTTTAGAAAGTTAAAATAAAGAATTACTTTATGAGAGGACTCCGAGCGTAAGGAAGGAGAAATCGAATCCCTCCAAAGTTCTGGCTCTATGCATACTTGTAGTTCCAAAATGACAATTTACTGCCACTCCTCATTTTTACTCATTAATTGATACAAAATTAAATTTTAATACCTCTCTAAAACGCAGACTTCAGTTACAGTTCAAAACAGCCAAAGTTAACTAACTATTCTAGAATTCAAACTTTGAACTGATAAACTTTAGTGATAACCGGGCTTGCCACTCCAAGTTTGGATGATTTGTTCTCTCAACCTAATAGTATATTTTTTGATATTCTAATAGTTGTCAATTCTTTCCTTTTATAGATATTTTATTTTCTGGGACTTTATTGTTTTGAAATTAAAAACAAAACATGCTACAACCGAATTTCATCCTACGAAAAAATAAGTTTCAAAACTGTAGTAAAAATAGCTAAGCCAGACATGGCTTTGTAGCTCCCGTGTTTTCACTGATATTTTCACTATTCATGGGATCTTTTGAAATTTGTTTAGTGATATTTTTTTGCGAGGGCGGGGGGAGGGAGCAGTTGCAACACTGGACATGGCATAGGTATTTACAAAGCCTGCCAGTTATTACATTTACTCATTAATTATTTGCTAATTATACCAATCTGAAAAAGGTTCCAGATTTCCTAGAGGATTGTCCAAACAATCTTACTCAAGTTGGCACAACATCTAACAAATAATACATCATACAAGCCCCTTATTCTAAGCTCTATCAGTATACATTACATTTTGCACAATGTCATGGATATTTGAAATACGGGAGATTCGGGGGAATAAGAGAGGAAAAAAATTGTGGGTAAAAGAAAGAGAGAGAGAGGGGGGGGGATGTCGTCTCCCCATTTCTCCTTATTAAAAAAACATTATTTCAAATGAAAGCAAAGAGCAACGTCAAAACTTAAAACAAACATAAATCATCCTATACATGATGCTATCGCCCCCCTGCCATTGCTGTTTGAGCTAGAGTATTACGCTTTCCTCAACATCGGAAGAAGATATCAATGAAAATTTGAAAATAATGTATTAAAATTCACTTTTAATGCATTTACCGTTCCCCCAATACAAATTGATCCATTGAACTTCCCGGAATAGATGGTACGCGGCTATACAGCACCGTATACACGTTACTATTACTATATAAAAAGTCTATAAAAGCTAATCCTTTTGTGAGGTTTGCATATATATATTTGGGGAAAAATACACCGCCGCACAGTAGAATAGTTTCTGAATCAGGGAGGTTGTATAAATAGTTTTTTTTTTTGGTAGTTGTAAGCCATTTAGCTATTTCAATCTTTTTGGCTGATTCTGGCCCATTTCATCGATTTGTGGCAGATATTGGTACTTTGCTGAGTAATGATACTTTTTATAGCTTAAAAAGTTTATTACAGTTTAAACTTTTGTTCAATGAAGACTCTATGGCACCTGGTTCTAGGCGATAATCTCCCCCCCCCAAAAAAAAAACGGATCCATAACCATGTCTGCTACAACAGAAATAAAGCTCCAAGTGATCTTTACACTGGGATTTATACATCATATAAATTATTGGAAATGAAAACAATAAAAATTCAACTTTATTTAAAAGAGCAGAATTTTTTTTTTTACCAATGATGGCTGCTGTTGTAAACCGTCGACTTCTCTGTTTTTGCTTCTTGTTCTCAGTTTGCAATTCTCCAGAACCAGCTATTTTCTGTTTCGGAATTGGACGTGGCTCAGAAACCTAGGATAAGCATATTTTATTTGGTTTCATGATAAATTATAATTTATCAAATAAAATAGACATAAAAATAGTTTTTGATACATATTTTCCTGAGTTTCATCTATACACATTAATCACATTCAAATTTTTATGTCATTTATCTGATTTAGACGCGATGTGTTTTTGAGCAAAAAAGATAGTCGTAGTTTTTTAGACATTGTACCAATCTAAAATTCATATTCCTTCATATACGCATGGTGGAACTCGATAAAAAAAAAAACAATATTGAAGTTTAACTTTGAAAATCTAATATTTGCGTTTAAATAAAAGGAACTCTTCGAAATGCCACTACTACTTACTTAATTGTATTTGCAGCGGGACCAGGCGTTTCCACCTCACCCGGCATCCGAACGAAGCTTCTGAATTATAGCGTCTTATGACAACCGGTCTTGTACCCATCTTTGGGCGATCTTTAGCCATTGCTTGTCCCATTTGTGGCCTCCAGCAGGCTCCAGATCTTATACACCGCTACTACCACGCTATTATAACGCTACTACATGCGATAGTGACGCAAAACATTTTTATCTGATCATATTAACAGTCTTTAAGCTAGAATTTTCTGTGGGGTAAATTAAGGCCAAATCGTCCAGAGGTCTGGCCCACAGAAACCCTTCAAAATGTCATCCTTATTCGCATGACAAGATTGTAAGATTTTTTCAAAAGCAATAGATAAAAGCAAAGAATGTAATATTTTTTAGTCATTTCCACTAAGCTTTTAAAAACAAATGTCAAAACTGTCATAAAAATAGCAAAATATAAAGACAGCAAAACAACAATAGCAAAAGCAAAAAATAGAAAAATATTTAATCATTACTAGCTAGCTTAAAAATATGTCTTGAACTGTCATAAACACAGCAAAATTGCAAAAACAAGAGCTAAGAGCTCATCTGGCACTTGTGACGAGGCAAGAAGAGCTAAGAGCCAAGAGATCATATGGTATGAGCTCTAGCAAAATTCTATGAATCAATAGGTTGATTTAAAAGGAAAATAAGAGGCTTGATGCCGGTCAGGATTTAAAATAAGAGCTCTGAGTCACGATGTACTTCTAAATATCAAAATTCATTAAGATCCGATCAACAACTCGTATGTTATAAATACCTAATTTTTTCTAATTTTTCCTCTCCCTTTAGCCCCCCAGATGGTCGAATCTGGGAAAACGACTTTATCAAGTCAATTTGTGCAGCTCCCTGACACGCCTACCCATTTTCATCGTCCTAGCACGTCCAGAAGCACCAAACTCGCCAAATAACTGAACACCTCCCCCCAAGTCAACCAAAGAGAGCGAATCCAGTACGGTTCCGTCAATCACATCAAGGACATTTGCTTATTCTATCCACCAACTTCATCCTGATTCCTCCACTCCAAGTGTTTTCCAAGATTTCCCCCTCCAACTCCCCCCAATGTCAAAAGATCTGGTCGGGATTTGAAATAAGAGCTCTGAGACATGAATTCCTTCTAAATATCAAATTTCATTAAGATCCGATCATCTATTCGTAAAATAAAAATACCCCAATTTTCACGTTTTCCATGAATTCCGGTTTCCCCCTCCAACTCCCCCCAAAGTAATAGGATCTGATCGGAATTTAAAATTGGAGCTTTAAAGCGTAATACCCTTCTAAATATCAAATTTCATTAAGATCTGGTCACCCTTTCGTAAGTTACAAATACCTCAATTTTCAAAATTACCCCCCCCCTCCCCAACTCCACCAAAGACAGCAGATCCGGTCCGATTATGTCAGTCACGTGTCTTAGACAGGTTTTTATTCTTCCCATCCAGTTTCATCCTGATATCACCGCTTTAAGTATTTTCTAAGATTTCCGGTTCCCCTCAACTGCCACCCCCCAATTACGCTGGATCCGGTTGAGATTTAAATAAGAGATCTGAGTCACTTCTAAATATGAAGTTTCATGAAGATCCGGTCACTCCTTCGTAAGTTAAAAATACGTCATTCCCCCCCCCCCCCCAATAGAGCGGATCCGTTCCAATTATGTAAATCATGTATCTAAGACTTTTGCTTATTTTCCCAACCAAGTTTCATCCCGATCCCTCCAACCTAAGCGTTTTCCATGATTTTTGGTTCCCCCACTCCAAACTCCCGCAATGTCACCAGATCCGGTCAGAACTTGAAATAAGAGCTTTGAGACACGATATCCTTCTAAATATCAAATTTCATTGAGATCCGATCACCCGTTCGTAAGTTGAAAATACCTCATTTTTTCTAATTTTTCAGAATTAACCCCCCTCCCCAACTACCTCAAAGAGAGCGGATCCGTTCCGGTTATGTCACTCATGTATCTAGGACTTGTGCTTATTTTTACCACCAAGTTTCATCCCGATCCCTCCACTCTAAGTGTTTTCCAAGTTTTAGGTTTCCCCCTCCCAACTCCTCCTCCCATGTCACCAGATCCAGTTGGAATTTAAAATAAGAGCTTTGAGACACGATATCCTTCTAAATATCAAATTTCATTGAGATCCGTTAACCCGTTCGTAAGTTAAAAATACTTCATTTCTCTAATTCTTCAGAATTATAAACTCCCCCCACCCCCAACTACCCCAAAGAGAGAGGATCCGTTACGGTTATGTCAATCATGTATCTAGGACTTGTGCTTATTTTTCACACCAAGTTTCATCCCGATCCCTCCACTCTAAATGTTTTCCAAGTTTTAGGTTTCCCCCTCCCGACTCCCCCCTCCCAGTGTCACCAGATCTGTTCGGGATTTAAAGTAAGAGCTCTGAGACACGATATCCGTCTAAATATCAAATTTCATTGAGATCCGATCACCCGTTCGTAAGTTAAAAATACCTCATTTTTTCTAATTTTTCAGAATTAACCCCCCCCCCCCAACTACCCCAAACAGAGCGTATCCGTTCCGATTGTGTCAATCATGTATCTATGACTTGTGTTTATTTTTCCCGCCAAGTTTCATACCGATCCCTCCACTCTAAGTGTTTACCAAGATTTTAGGTTTCCCCTTCCAACTCCCCCCCCCAATGTAACCAGATCCGATCAGAATTTGAAATAAGAGCTCCGAGACACGATATCCTTCTAAATATCAAATTTCATTGAGATTCGATCTCCCGTTCGTAAGTTAAAAATACCTCATTTTTTCCAATTTTTCAGAATTAAAGGGATTTTCTGAACTAAAGGACCCTCCCCCCCAGATGGTCAAATCGGGAAAAAGACTATTTATAATTTAATCTGGTCCGGTCCCTGATACGCCTGCCAAATTTCATCGTCCTAGCTTACCTGGAAGTGCCTAAAGTAGCAAAACCGGGACCGACAGACGGACAAAATTTGCGATTGCTATATGTCACTAAATTTGCGATTGCCATAAAAAGTAATAGCAAAAAGGCAAAAGTTAACATTCTTGATTCAATAAAGATAGGCTCTGAAAAATCTTCCTTAAATTGCCATAAAAATTAATTAAGTTATGAGCGTGGTAGTCACAAATGGTGACATTTCCTTGATGTAACTCTTTCATGAAATACGAATAAATTAATCAAATTTAAATTCCAATAACGAAAAAAAAATAAAAAAATAACAGGCTTGCGTACGCACTTAAAATCTCAGTATGGCGTCTAGAACTTGAATTTCAGTATTATGAATTTCAACCAAACGAACCAAAGTTATGAATTTAAAGGTGGCCATTTTTTGGCTCAAGAAACTCAAGTGATTGATCAAAGCTAGAATAAATACTCAGCTAGAATCTAACACAGGGCTCCCACCCGGTGAAAAAAAATCACTAGATTTTAGTGATTTTCTTCAGTAATCTAGTGATTTATGTGCAAATTTAGTAATTTTTTTGTTTAGGCAATGTAAAAAAACCTCTGGAAACAGTGATAAATCACTAGGAGTACAGCTTTTAGCAAGGGAATAGTGTTCAATCAATTAATCTTCTTTTTATAAGAGCTAACTACAGTCCAGATGGTAACTAAGTTGAAAACCAGCTACTGTGCTCTTCCACAATGTCCTTGTCATTTGCTCCCCTTCAAATAATTTATTCCTCTTTTTGTTCTGGTGAACTGGTCAGATATGTTCTTCTTTTGTTCTCTTTTTTTAAGAAGCGAAGCATTCTCAACCAACCCTATGTAATATACGGAAGATAAATGGCCAGTAGTTTTACCAGAGGTCCCCTTTTAAGGATAATGAGTTTGATCTCAACCTGGCCAGTTTTGATGAATTTGGATACCGTGAGGATGACTATTAAGAATTTGAAGAAAAAGATTTATGCTTGGCTTGTTATTTATTTTAAGCAAAATAAAGAAATACTCCAAACTATGAAAAACCAAAAATTATTCATAAAATTTCAAATAAACATTCGTCAAACAAATTTTTATTATACCTTTTTAAAGTTCGAAAGGGAAGAAAAAAAAAACAAGAATGAAAATAAGCATAACAAAATTGATAGATTTTAGAATGAACCTAAATATGTTAAGAACAAAAAGTTGAATAACTGAGAGCGGGACCGCGTCTCATCATGCTTAGCTAACGTTCCAGTAAAGAAATAACAACTCTCACGTCAACTCCCAAATTGTTTTAAGCAACAGTAAGACTTTCTTTCTTTTTTTAACGGATGAGACATTAACTTACTTTATGCTCTTTAGCTTCTTTTCCACCCAGGGTGGGAAAATCTGACTCGGACTCCAATTCAAATCCTTTCTCCATTCCAACAGCCTCCGTATTACCGGGCTCTGAACAGGCACCGTGACGAAATGGACAAGACTCAGCTTTGAAACATCCCCCTTCTAACCAAAATCTGAAAAAAAGCAAAAAAAAAAAATGACATGACAATGACAAACAATGCCATTTCTTTGTGACAGGAAATTCTAGTATTGTGCAGTAGCAACAGATTATGCTCACATCAACGATTAATTTATGCAATAATTTCAAACTCGCAGGTTTATTTGTAGCACCATAAATTCATGTACAAAATACTGAAAACATTACAACAGCAATTTTTTAAGATTATCAAGAGAAAGGGTTAAAAAGAGCCATCATGAATGGTCGAATGGATATGCAAAAAGCATTCAGCTGTCACGCAATCAATTACGCAGCAGCTATTCCATGGTTTAACCCGATAATTTCAATCTAGTGAAGGAAGGGAGTAGCCTTTCGATAAGCGAAAAGATTAACAGGGTTGCATTACTCAAGTATCAAATTACAAATTAGTTCTACTCAAGAACAGAAAAAAGCGCTTACAACCAAGGTCCTAAATACAATTAATTGTATAATTTTAGGCCATCTTAACTCAATGAATATTAAAATATCAAAACCTTAAAAAGAAGGAAAACAATTCCGCATGCGCACAGACTAAGTCCTGCTGATTATTCTTAATTGTTGGCTCTAACTTTATACGGTTGGTACTTCTATTTTATAAGCAACTAGCGAATAACTATTGCCCTTCCAAGGTGGAGAATCCCAACAATTAATATACATGGGTGCATACAGGTCTTGGCTTAGGAATTAGGTTAAGAAAACCAGGATATTCTCTAGAAGGTGATCCATAAAATAAATAAGATGCATATTTTGACTCATTATAGAAAAAACAGGAGGATATATACATATATATGTATATATGTATAATATATATAACCAATTTTAACATAATCTAACCGAACCTAAACTAACATAATCTAACCTAACCAAATGTCTACCATAATAGCTTACATAAGACTGAAAAAGTGACTCGCAAAGCTTATTAAATCCAAGTGGAAAAAGAGGAATTTGGGACATTCACTGGTGAATGTCAACATTAACCAGATTTTGGACAGTCACGATAACATCTACACAATTCCAAGCGATATTTACTACGATCCATGGAGTAAAGGTAAAAACAATATGTTTATGCATTAAATTAAAAAATAAAAAATAAAATCTAGAGAAGGGCAATCCTAAAGATCAATCTTGAAAAGGAGTCTCGTATTTCCCTCCGTGTGAAGTCATAGTAACACAGAATATTTGGATTTTTTTAATACAAGGATTCCAACTTTTTTAGTTACCTGCAAGGTATTGCTCCAAGATCGTGGGAAAACTGGCAGTCGGCACGACGGCACTCTCCTTCGACAAAGTACATGCACGGTCGATGATAGCTTCCATGACGACGACTGAAAATAGAAATTCTTAGTTTGAACAATTATAAGGAAAAGAGAATGGTGGACTGGCAAATTTCTAAACTTTGTCAGGGAAAGACGTCATAAAACTTATTGTATACCATACAAGAAAACTGATGTTTATCGCTGGAAGTGTCAATACCAACCAATTCGAGGTGAAACAAATAGCATTTCGAATAGTAAAATTTTTCTCAACGACCCTAAACTGGACGGCTCTTGTATTACCTCATTTGGTATCTTTACTGGAGAGGATTCACAAAAAATTTGAACCCGAGTTATAGTAGACGTATAGAAAAAAAAGCTTTAAATGTAAATACCGAAAATATATTATAAGTTTAAGGCACAAGGCCAAATGATACCTTACTTTTTCCTTCTCTTTCATTAATCCTTTTTATTAATTGATTTTTTAAGTCTGGTGCTTAAACATTTTATACGAAACTTGTGATTCCTTCCAGATACTATGTGAGTTCACCGTAATTCAAGTGTTCGCTAACTTATATGAGGTAAATACATAACCTATACTTTTTTCTTCGGTATGTTTTAAAACTGTCCTTTCCATTCGTTTGTCTTCGCCTAACTTATGCCTAACAAAACAGAAAAGCCGACCTTTTTCCGTAACCAATACATTTTAATTGCTCACTTCTGGATAAAACAAACCTCATTTTATTTTATTACTTATTAAAATTCCTACTTGCACACAGGCCCTCCCAACGGTCTAAAGGTACCTACCGTAAATAGAAGCCCTACAAATTTACTTTTGTTTTTTATAACCCCCCCCCCCCTTTCAGTGAAAGGTTATTTTTTTACATTAAAGGCAGATTCCCCTTTGTAGGAACAAATTATATCAAAGAAATAATATGTATATAGCTCATAAAATATAGAAAACAATCAACATAAGAGATTCTTCTTCTTTTTCTTTCCTTATGCTTTGGTCGAAGGACTTCACTTGTCCGTTACGTTTTCTTCCTGTAGGCAAACGGGCCTCCAAAGACTTTTTCATCACGTGGTTCCGATTCCAGAATTTGTATGAGAGTATATCGACTGCATACAGTCCTTTCACCCCTTTGACTTCAAAATGACACTAGCAATCCTTCTTTGTCATGGGAAGTGCGAGTACTTGAGCTGCCTCTCCCCAGCAGTTTAAGGCCTAGAGGCCGGCTGGTACAAATTCGGCTCTTCCTACTCAATCTCGCTCCTACCTGTACAGTAGACCTTCATGGATAAACCAGCTCATTTTCCTTTGTCTATTTCATGGTGAAAATGTAATGGAATCACAAGGTAACGTTGATATCCTTCAGAAACTCCGAAATCTCCGAGAGAATCAGAGTTTTAGAACTCTTTGATATTGGATTTTTAAAATATAGTGCTGCTATAGTAGGCTGCAATCCATGGTCTCTTATCTTATCTAAAGCTTTCTTTTTTTTGGAAAAAGGTCCTGACAATCAAATAAAATATGTTGGAGATTCTTCCCACTGGTAGCAAAACCTACACAATGGGCTTTGCGACTGCTTAACTCTATATTTTTCTTTATTAAATTAAACTGACCCAGCTCTGATTCGAAAATATATAGTGCTGGCCAATCTAGATTGAAATGGGGAAGAAAGCTGAGGAGATAATTTGGTCCAAATACGATTGATTCTGCTCCTCATTATATTACTTACGGTTTTTTGGTTAGACTCCAGATATTTGCTATCTGCTGCCTGCTGTGCAGTCTCATCTGCTACCTCATTTCCTTTGATTCCACAGTGGCTGGGTACGTGTTGGATATAACTTCTATTCCTTGTCTGGAAAGTTGTAGAAGGGAATTCCTAATTGCTGATAAATCACAGTCAGGAGCTTCCCAATTTATTTTTGAGACCAGCTGGAGGGCAGATTTTGAGTCACTTTTTTTGTGGTGATAACCACTGAATACCACCATTTGAATAACCACTTTTTTTGATGGTGGGAGGGACTGCAAGAGAGTATTTAGAGCCATTTCAATGGCTTTCAGTTCTGCTGATAGGACAGAGAAGCCATCAAAAAGTCTCAGGAGCAGCTTCAAATTGAAATCTGCTAGGAATACGCCTGCATCCGTCTTCCCTTCTCTTAGCGATCCATCTGTATATACTTCAAGGTAATCTAGGTAATTCATTTGTTTACACATTAAAAATAGCTGAATTATTAACTGTTGTGGAAGGTTATCCTTACTGTTAGGAATCAGCTCGAGAATAACTTAAGGGGCAACCATTCTCCAAGGGGGGCGGAGGGGGGAATCTGGTATAAGTAGAGGATTAGATACAGTCTCTCTTCTCCAATTCGAAATAGTTTCTTTGAACAGTTCAATTCCAGAGGGTAGTTTTTGGGATATGCTTCTTAGGTCTTCGAGAAGTGTGGAAGTGACAATGTGTTTAGGGCCAAAAGCTTGGATCTTCGTGAAGTACTTTGTTGATAGAATCTTCATTCTTTCTTCTATTTTGGGACCCCAGCAATTCCACTCAGGGTGTCAACTGGAATGTGGCTGGGAAGACCGAAGGCTATCCTAATCGCTGAATTCTTGAGTGTTTCAAGTATTCTAAGGTGCTTTTTTGAAGTTGTACCATAAGCCTGGATTCCATATTCAATTATCCCTCGTAGATATAATTTATAAAAATCCATCAGAGTTTTTGAGGAGGATCACCAAGAGGTCCCAGCCATTCGCTTCATTAGAACTAGTCTTTTCAAAAAAGAGGTTTTGGCGGCTTCCAAATGTGTTTGCCATGTCAACTTCTTGTCAATATGGACTTCCAGGATCTTTGCTGAAGTTGCAACTTCTAGAGTTCTTCCACTTATCCTGATCTCTCGATTGGTGAGGGTATTTCTTTTCCTATGGAAAACTATGACCTTGTTTTTTTCGGTGGACAATGAGACTCCATGTTCCTTGGAATACTGGTGAATTTCTTCAAGAGTTATCTGTGCTGATTTTGAGGCTTCTTCTATGCTGGGGCTTTTGTGGCATGTTAGTAGGTTATTAGCAAACATGCCTCTAATATCAACGGTTGTGGAGGTTTTAAGGTCAGATATAAATTTAAGGAAAAGAAGAGTGCTTAAAATTGCTCCCTGCGGAAGGCCACGTTTTATTAATCGAGGGGATGAAAGTTCCTTCCCTACTCTTACATAGATAGTTCGCCCTCAACAAAAAGGCTAATTTTTTGTGAGAATCCAAACTCTAGCATTTTTGAAGTCATTTTTTTATGGCATACATTATTGTAAGCTCTTTCAAAATCATACAAGAATGCCACGGATGTTTTTCCTTCTTCAAATCCTGTTTTTATTAAAATTTTCCAATCTGGCTATGTTATATAGTGTTCTGTGATGTTTCCTGAAGCCTGTCTGTTCAGCCTGAATCAGCTCGTTCTTTTCCCTGAACCACTCTAGCCTTTTGTAGACCAGTTTCTCTAATAATTTTCCCAGGCAGGGTAATATAGAAATCGGTCGGTAGGACTTAGGGTCGTTGCTCGGCTCCTGCGTTTTGAAGACTGCTTATGATGGTGGGTTTCCATATCTGTGAGAAAGTACTACTAAGCCAACACTGGTTAATTACCATTAATATTCTAGTTCTGAATTCTTCAGTTTATTTGGTTAATTCTTCTTGTTTATTAAGTATATCACAAAGATTCTACTTTTGGTTACCAAACTATAAGAACGATTTTAGAGTCTGTCATCTTAGCAATTTTTATTGCAAATTTTATCATTCTTAAAAGTAAATTGAACTCTTAATGTATTCCTTTAAAGGCAAAGAAATGATTCTCAGCCATGATAATAATAACTGTTAGTTATTTTCCAATTTTTGCAGGAAAACGCAAATCGGCATGCGTTGAATTTTTCAACACACGTGAGAAAGCATGCTCAGTAATCAAACCAATAGTTATTTCTTACAAAAGAGCTGCAATAAAAGTGATTATTTCTATGAGATTTCATAGCAATTTGTAAGATTTTTATGATTGTTTCTTAGCAATAAAAGAAGTTCAGCAGCAGCATAAGAGTTGAAATTCGTCTTCTGTAAGATGAAGTAGTTGCAATTTTGAGAGGAACGGGTTGAAAGGGACGTTTCTTGGGAATTCAGTAGACTGCAAGGACCCTAATCCAACAGCAACCCCTACTCGTTTTGGCCTAGCAGATACCAGTTAAGGTAAGAGTCGCTGTTCCCATCTTTCCACCGCGAACTGAAGTCTCCAGCTCATCGTAGGTGGGACTAATTGATTCCTTTAAAAGCCGATTTAAAAAAATAAGATTAAATTTTTACCGCTTATTTTTCCATTTTTCTCCAGATTTTTTCTTCTTCTTTGACTGACTCGAACTTTTCTTTGAGCCACCTTCTGATTCTGCAGTACATGGGTTATTAACAATGTTCCCAAAGATTTCATCAAATAATTCATCATCTAAATATTCAACTGGAATATGCACAGGCGGCCAATCCTCGTTTTCAATAGCCTAAAAAGTTAACATTCTAAATAGTTAGTTAATAAAGTTAATTAATCCGGTTCGGCTTACGTGAAGCCCCTGCAATAATTATGCCCGTTTAATAGAACTGACGCGGATTTTCAGGTGAAACAAAGAAAATTGATTATAGTCGATAGTTGAGACGAAGTGAAATAATTGAGAAATAGTATAGAGAAATAAAAAAAAGTGCTAGTCACATAAGTTCATTGGAGAGCCAGAAATTAGATGACAGAAACATCCATTGACTTAACATTGGCTTTTTGTTGCTTAAAAGTCAAGTTCAAACATACTGAAAGAGGGTCCCTCAGTCAGTAAAACAGTTGTTTTCTCAGAATAAAATATTGCAATGGATTTATTTTAATTTCTTATTTTCTTTTCAAGTTAAGAGTTTTAGCTGACAAAAAGAAAAGAAAAAAAAGGCCCTTTCTTACAGATCCAGAATGCTGGAGCGCTTTGCCCATCGAAGAGTTATGACCAACCTTGATGTAAATGTTACCAAAACACATACACTTGCATGAGGTGGTCTCAAGCAACATTGTGCAGACAGTTGCTAACAGGAGCAGGTTAGTAAGTAGAAAAAGAAGTTCACTGAGTAGCCGTTCGTCAATAAAACGGCCATGCTCACTATTTTCCTATGAAAACTGATATATTATCGGCGTTTTGGAACAAAAAACCGCTCCCATCCCTACATTTTGCATTCTAACTTTTTTTCGTATCTTCATTAAACAAATAAAAAAAAAAAAACTTGTCCCCCTTCCCCTGTATTTGGGTGAATTGGCGTCACTGCGTATAATTCTGGGTTTTCATCATATGATGTACTTTCATACTTAGCCCTCAACATCTTCACTGTTTTGTGCATGTTTATTATTTCTACTATATTTGTTTAAATTAAATTAAGGTTGTAAATTTACTTGAAATAACAAACCTCCTGTCCATAGCCTTCTCCATAATCTTGAAGCCATGCCTGTTCATAAAAATCTTCACCCACATTTTCCCCATAGCTCCAAGTTTCATAGCCTTCAGGCAAAGCTGCTGATTCCCATACATTATTTGCTCCTTCATTAAAGACGTCCTATAAAAAACACGACAGTTAAATGTATGCTTAAATCTTAATATATATATATATATATATATATATATATATATATATATATATATATATATATATATATATATATATGCACCTTCTATATATATTAATTGCTCCTTCATTAAAGACGTCCTATAAAAAAACACTTGACAGTTAAATGTATGCTTAAATCTTATATATATATATATATATATATATATATATATATATATATATATATATATATATATATATATATATATATATATATATTATATTTATATATAATAAGTATATATTTATATATAATATGTATAATATATATATAATATGTATATATATATATATATATATATATATATATATATATATATATATATATATATATATATATATATATATATATATATATATATATATATATATATATATATATATATATATAAGAAGACTAAAAAATTAAAACTAAGAACAACTTCAATAAGCCGAAAAATTTGAGCAATGAGTATTTTAGATAACTGAACTAGTCCTTTTATTAAGCAGTTACGAGTAGCATTAAAATTACGTTTTAAGCAGGTAGTGAACGCCTGTAAAAAAAAACAAAAAAAAACATTAGAAGTAATGGAAAAATATTTCTTTGCTGTCACATACCGACGGCGAATGGCGAAATTCGTAAGAATATCCACCATTTACAACAAGTGCTCACTAGTAGGTTGACATTTCGTATGGGTATGGGTTAGGTTTCGTATGGGTGAGTCTCCTCTTATTAATTGCAGTTTTGAAATATTTTTTTTTTTAAACTTAAGACATGTGTCCATTTGGCCTAGTAAAGACCCTTATTGTATATGATACTCATCTCTTATTATGCAAAATACAATGCAATTATTAGCCAAAGATTATATAAAATAAGAACCTACGTATGAGCAATCGAAATTCTCTTCGGAATGTCCAATGCCTTGATCTTCATCTATGTCACTTTCGCCACTAAGCGCTGTCCAAATTTCTGCCAGCAAATTTTCCCCATCTTGATCTTCATTTAATGTATTCGTATTGCCGTTCTCGATCTCAATTTCTACTTCTGAAACAATAATATTTTAGGTTGCTAAAAAGAAAATAAGCCACACCAGTGGTAAAAGATAAAAGATGTAGCACTAGACTCTAAAGTCCAAACAGGCGGTGCTGATCTCTATTTTATAGCCCTTCAACCTGGAAGTACAATAGGAGGTTTGGGGCCAGCCATACTGTACTTTCGCACACCCTTCCAGTTTGCCTTCCTCAAATTTCTCCAGGTACCCATTTAGAGCTGGGTGGAATATGATTAAACTTACAGACTCATTCTACTGACCCCCATTCCAAACCAAATAACCCGCGATACCAGGACACGAACCTCTGTCCTTACAGACACAGGATTCCAAGTCTAGCGGGCTAACCACTTGGCTAGGACGGCTACTAGCACGGGCTACCTTACCAAAAAGCACATCGTTTCACTTTTAGCATGGCTATTATTTTCCCGTTTCTTAAAAATAAAACAAATCAATAATGTTATACAGCAGGGTAGGGTTGGATTAGGTTTGAGCTGAACAACTTATTTGTCACTTATTAATCCGTCTGAAATTTATTACCAAAATAATATACACGAATCGACCATGAAATTGCCAATTCATTCATGTTCTTTGACGACAATCACGTAAAAAATAGAAGCTTCAACATTTCCGTAAGTTTAAGAGTTTGGCCTCATCATAAGTGTGCAGTTTGATTATAGACTTTGGCAAAGCTGAGTATAGATAGGATTGAATTTTTAATTTCTGTGAAAACTTAAAAAATGGCCACGTGCATTGTAATTGAACTTCGATGACTACTGCATGGACCAAGAGAGCTAACAACTGGCATATTTTCTAGGTTTCCTCAATCGGCATAATTTGGTTAATGATAAAAGCCATTTGTCAAATGAAAAACAAATCAAAGAATAAAAAGCACTTTTATTTCTCTTTTAGCTTTAGTCATCATCTAATATTTTGACTTTAATGCAAAATATATGTAAGCGATATGAAAACAAGCCTCTGTTTGTTTCCTACTCCACACCATCTTATCTTTTAGCCTTTACCCTGCATATGGACACAAAGCTAGAGCTCTTAGAGGGAGAGGAGGTGAGTTCTTGTCCTCCTCTTTAAAATGATCTGATATGAAAAATGTGAGAAATTGAATGCTTCAGGAGATAACAATGGTGTTCGAACTCGTACTTCGAATACCCAGGTTCACCCCATTTGTGAGGTATGTTGGGACATCAAGTTAAAATTACAAATTCAATCCTTAAGGCAAAAAAGTCGATACAAGTATTTCAGAAGCACCTACTCTGTTATTGACTTGTCCCTCAACAGTTAAGCCCAAGAAACCGTTAAAAATGAAAATCAATCTTGCAATATCAATCTTAAGAACAGTTAGGTCCAAAGCAACCCCGTCCTCCCTTTTGTGCTTTATCTTTCATTATCTTTCTTTTTTGCGCTTTTTTCATTATGTTAGAGACCCTTTCAGAAAAAGAAAAACATGCAACTTATAATACCAGGGTTGTATAGCCAAAACGGGTTGCAAGTAGGGACTTAAGGGTCTTTTTGGTTTGAAAAAAGGGACCAAATAGGGACCAGACTAGGGACCATTTTTTTTATGTAAATAACTGAAAATAACTGGGTATCCAAGCACTGTTCACTTACTTCGTGCATTTACTTTAACATAGCTACTTTGGATACAATGCGAATACAGAGAAAATTGCACACAAAAAGGGACATAAAAATACACACGAAAAAAAGTTAAGTTGCATTTTTCGGCAACTTTTTGAATACATTTGAGATGAGCTCCTGCTTCCTTTTTCTAACAGTGGATTCGACCTTCCGAACAGTTGCCTTTAAGTCTTTGTCTTTTTCACGTTGAGCTTTCCGAGCTTCTAACATAGCATTTGCCACCTGTAACCCAACCAAATCCAGTGTTCTCTAGTCTTTTCGTCGCTTCTTCCAAAAAATTGTCTGAAGCCGATTCCTGTACTGAAAGCTCTTGTTTCTTTCTATCCAAATCATTGTCTAATTGCAACTATAGATTCTTTCTCCTTTTCTAGGCTTTCTTTCAATTGTTCGCGCTGCTTTCTCTCTTCTTCTTTCGTCTCTTCAGCTTTCTTGGCAGCTAAGCTTTCAAGATATTTCTCATATGCCAATCGGGCAGACTTTGCACAGGAAATAATTTCAGGGGATTCTTTTTTCTGTGGATCAGGCATCAATCACCATATGAATGATCCATACCATCTTTCTCCTTCAACCACTCATTTTTAAGCTTGCACTTCCCCATTACTCAGCAAAAAAGTGCCCTGAAAACAAAGAGCGAGCACAGAAGGAAAAAAAAAAATCCCTCAGCCAAACACCTTTCTACATGAGAAAACTGTCAAGACATCCTTCAGAAACAAAAAAACTATCAAATCAACCAAATTTTCAACCTTTACTGAATATG
Organism: Artemia franciscana; assembly: GCF_032884065.1. NCBI lineage: Eukaryota > Metazoa > Arthropoda > Branchiopoda > Anostraca > Artemiidae > Artemia > Artemia franciscana. Next base: position 22,857,036 of record NC_088865.1, on the reverse strand, counting down.
CTGAGTACTAGCGCAATTTGCCATGTACTCTGTCATTTTTGACTCTCCTACATTTCGATTACTAATAACTCTATTACTAATTACTAATAACTTATTTTTTTATTTGGTTAAACAGTTGCATGGCAAAACTTGAGGGGCTTTTAAGCATTTTATGTTATTCAAATAAGGCTATGCAACTGAATTCCACAGCTCTTACTAAGGAATTATTTGGACATAGGTGCACAAACAGTTGGTTTTTATATATATATATATATATATATATATATATATATATATATATATATATATATATATATATATATATATATATATATATATATATATATATATATATATATATATATATATATATATATATATATATATATATATATATATATATATATATATATATATATAAATATATATATATATATATATATAATATATATATATATATATATATAAATATATATAATATATATATATAAATATATATATATATATATATATATATATATATATATATATATATATATATATATATATATATATATATATATATATATATATATATATACAGAAAAAAAAAAAGAAAAAAGAAAAACACTGACCTTTATTCACAATTTCGTCTTGGAGCCAAGGATCATTCAAACTTTCACTAGTCCAAACACGATGCATAATATAGTCGGTATTTTCAACTTCAGGGACATAAAGTGTATCATAAAAGCGCGCAAAATTTAAACTCTCTATCATATTCTCGGTAGGTGTCTCACAACGGCTACTAAAGGCAGCTGGACCATCTAAATCAGTTTGACAAAACTTTTCGGTTTCTTTAACTTTGAATTTTAACGGAAAACTTTCAGTGCATTCAGGGCTATCTGGTTTTTCCATATTCGCTGGTAGATTGGATTCACGGTATACCATGTAACGATTGTAATCCTCGCCTGGAAAAAAAAAATGTTTAGATTTTCAGATCAAAAGAAACAAGAGAGCAAGAGTAGGAGGTGACAAGAGAGAGGGTACTTGTTCACATTAGAATAAGACAATCACACATCAAAAACGCAAGTTCAAACAATATAATTTGCTAGACATCATCGAAAACAAATACATTTAGAGAAATTAGTTTAACTAAATTCAGACAGAAACGTAATTTTTCTACATTCAAGAAAAATACGTATTGCACAGTGCCTCATATCAATGAACCACTTACGACGTCCTCATCGAATAACGAAAACTTATTTTTTGACATGAAACTGAAAATGGCCAATACAAACCAAAAAAAGCAAATGGGATGACACTCAGTGAATGAATAAATTGTTTCTGCAAAACAGAGAGAAACAGTACAATCTCGTTTCCCATAGCGAGTTTTTTAAAGCATTATTTCCCTTTCTTTTTGGCGAAATAGAACGATATTTCTATTTAACTACTTTATTAAGAGCAAAGGAAAAATAAAAACTTCGACAAATAGAAATTACTTAGCAATTACAGTTTCAGTAATGAAATTACTATTCTAACGAACAGGAATTGAACAAAAATAACACTTTCCTTGACGAAAAGATCTTCAATAAGATTGACAATTTACTATATATATAAAAAAACGAATTATATTCTTTTCCCTAAGCTTTTTTTTGCTTTGAAGCCCTTTTCATTCCTAAATTTGCATTTCAATCAGACCATTGTTTCAGACAATATTTTCCGCGCTGATGTATGTCAATACGGTTGCTGCAAGTGATACCCCCCTCCCATGACTATTAAAACTAACTACGAGGAATTTTAAAGTAAGACAGACAACAGTTTTTAGACTTTTCATTACATAATAAACAAAAAAAATTAATGCTTTTACACCAAAAAGTTGTTTTATCCAGCTTCAATGAAAAAATTTAATTTTCCTGACACAAAATGCTGACTAAATTCTTCTTTGAGTTAGAACTCAAATTCTAAGCAGTGCTAAAACAAGACAACAATTCTTCCATACAAAGTTGTCATTCAGAAGTGATTCAGGGTATTTTAAGATTAACCTTACCTGGTAGAATTAGGGTTCCACTTTGACTACGAAGGTAAGACACTTTATCAAGTGTCGAAGCTACCTCAAACGTGGCACCATCTTCATAACGCTCTGGTAGACTTTCACTACATTCTTCTTTTATTGGTACAAAATGTGTACGGGTAGATGTCAGCAGACACTCGTTCTCTTCTTTTTTCTGTACTTCATGGTTGCAATCGACCTCATCAACAGCTGAATTATTCAGCAACTCAAGCAGGCCTAAAACAACTGATGTACTATACCAACTACTGGATGGCAACAGGGGAAAAGAGGCACAAGGAATCCCGTACACTAACCTTGAAGAGTCTTAGTTATTTTGCTTTACCAAACAATCTGCTTAACAGACACGCAACTTGTGACTTCTCTTTATACTATATCCACTAAAAAAAACAGCATTTCTAGCTAAAAGCTGCGAAGTGGATATTTTTATTTCAGTTATAGTCAGAGCCCAATTTACCAACAGGCTAAAAACCTGACTGGAACCTGATTTCATCGATCGCGTTCCGCTTGTTATTTGTTAGAACCGCCCACATCTGCAGTCGCGTAGTGGGCTAAAAATTCTGTACCAGTAGGCATCTGAATGTGATATTTTATAGTACGAAAAAAAAAACATTTAATTGCCACAAGACACTAAACGCATTTAATATGCATTTAGTGTTTAGTTTACCATAAAGAGGCTTTTAATTCTTTAAATAAATAAAATTGAAAAAGTAAAATTCTCTTTTTTAATGAATAAAATTGAGTAAGTAAAATTTGAACAGTGTAATTTTTATTTACACTTCAATGCTGTAATAACTGGAAAAGAGAATATTTGTAATATAATTCGCTTTCAGTGAAGCGCCAATGACGCCGTAGGCTTTAGATTTTTCCAGTTAGGGAACGAGGCATTAGCTAAATTCTTGTTTGTAGGGAAACTAAATTTGTCGTGAGCGGTATTGGGAAGAAATAAGATTAAACTAAAGATTTCGTATGTAATGACATCAGCTGTTGAAAGCCCCAATCATTTCAAAATTTAGTTTTGCTGTAATTTCATTTTTATTTTCAATATTGTAACAAGTACGTAAGAAAATATTTGTAATATAATTCATTTTCAATAAAGCGCCAATGACTCAGTAGGCTTTAGATTTTTACAGTTAGGGAAGGAGGTATTAGCTAAATTCTTGTTCTGTGACATCAGCTGCTGAAAAGCCCATCATTTCAAAACTCAGTTTTGCTGCAATTTCATTTTTATTTTCAATGTTGTAACAGGTACGTAAGAAAATATTTGTAATAAATTAATTTTCGATAAAGCGCAAATGACGCAGTAGGTTTTAGACTTTTACAGTTAGGGAAGGAGGCAGCAGCCATACTCTTGTTTGTAGTAATTTTTGTTCTTTTCAATCTTGATTCACATACTTAATTAAAGCTTTATTCGTTTTGTGATTTATATATTCATTTATGTTAGTACATGTTGTATGTTTGTTTGCTATGATTCTTAATTTAATTTCTGTTCTTTTTGGGTTTCATTTATGGTACAATAGTAAAATATTCTTGTTCGTTTTAAGCTCGATTTGCATATTCAATTTTATGTGTACTCTTTTAAGACTTATTTATTCATTTATGTTAGCACAACAAAAGAACAAAAACAAAAGCAATACAAAACCAGAAGAATGGAACAACAAGGACAATACATGAAGAGATAAGAAAACTAGAAACAATATTTTTTAAAGGAAAAACGATTACCTCCCTCCCCCTCCCGCACAAAAAGAGCAAATAAAATGTATTTAAGCTACTCCAACTATATCCAGGTAATAAGAGTCCAGCCTAATGCAGGTTAAATTTTAATTATTTATAATTTTAATTACGGGTAATTCTGATTTTCCCTTCTTTTCGTCACTTGATTAGTCGCAACTCCTCTTTCCTTATTGTTAGACGTTTCTACTCTTTTCCAATTTTATCGGCGTGGAACATACCTCGTTTGACGCATCTAAAGATATCACTGGTCTTTTTTTTTATCTTTGCTTGTCCTTTTTCGGTGGCTGGCGTTAATCCCCTTGACATACCCCCTCCCCTCCCGCACAGAAAATATCCCCCAGAAAATGACCCGCTGCGGAGCCCCACCCCACAAAATACCAACCCCACGCGGCTGGTTGGTCTCCAATCCTTCTGGATCTAAAAAAAAAGGACTAGAACTCTTAATTTCCGATCCGATGAGCACGCTCCGGAGTTTCTGCGATCTTGAGGTTGAGGTGTGGATGATTAAGGGATAGTCCTCCTCCTCTATGGAATAAATTCTGCTCATTTTGGGGTTTAGTGTTATTCTTTACTTTCATAATAACAACGTAGACCAGAAACATTCCCAGAAATCATAAGGGAGTAGATATCAATTTCACATTTTTGATGCGTTTCCAAAGTTTCTTTTGCATCCCCCCCCCCAAAAAAAAACTTCGCTGGAAAGTATCCTTTTGCTACCTTTTTCCTGGGAAACTTTTCCACCGAGGGGGGGGATTAACGGCATGATTGCAAAAACAATCAGAAATGAAAGTCTTTTTCAAATTGAAGTGCGCTACGAAATATTGTTCATCCAAGATCATCCACAAGAAATTTTGTGGGTGAAGTTTTTAGCAAGGATAGAATTGCCTTGGAGGAATTTTCCTGAATGTGGGGGGGGGGTATTTTTACGTGAAAACAACTTTCCATAGTGGAATTTTTCCGTGGGTAAAGGGAATTTAAGGAATTTTTCGTGAATGGTGGGTGTTGGATTCCCCGACGTTATTCAAAAGCGATCATAATTAAATTAAAGAAAAACGTTTCCTCAACTGAAAGTAAAGAGCAACATCAAAACATAAACTGACAGAAATTATTACATATATGAAAGGGGTTGTCTCCTCCTAAAGACTGCTCTTTACACTAAAGTTTTGACTTTTTGTCCCAATTCCTTAAGAACGACTCCTGAAACACAATGGCCGTTTAACAAGAATAATAAGCTTTTTTGAAAATTCTCAATCATCTGTTATGAAAAAGTGTCGGTGAGTGCAGAGAGAGGGATGGTGCCTGAAGCTATCTTGTGGAAGCTGGATTTTCCGGCATAATCTCATTAACAATCAGAACCTAAAATTTTAAACAATAAGTTTGTTCAACTTAAAGTATGGAACAACATTGAAATAGACAAAATTAGTCCATATATGAGTGAGGATGCACCCTCCTAAATCCCTTGCTCATTAAGCTAACGTCTATGTTGCTTTGACAAAGCTTTTCATTCTAAGTTAACGACCCTAATATTTATCAACTCTTTCTTAAAGAATTGGAAAAAAAAGTCAAGCTTTAGCGTAAAAAGGAAGGGGCGTAAGAGGGGGAAGCCCCCTCATATATTGAAAAATTTAGTTTATTTAAAGTTTTCATGTAGGTCCTTACTTTTAGTTGAAAAACTTGTTTATTCTATTTAATTTCATAAATGGGTAACTGAATTGAAATAAACAACACATCATTAACACAGAATTCTGATTAGTGGATAATTCTTCTGGACTTGGTCTGCTTTGGGGGACGTTTTCAGGCCGAAAACCCTCTTCCTAGCTGATTTATCTACTATGGGTTGCCTCTCCGTAGTAGCATAATTTTTGTAGGCATGGATATATATTGAGTCGGAGGTAATAGGCTTGACTGTCTGTGCAGGATTTCGACTCTTGTTGATAGAAGAGCATCGCCAAGTGCTGACAACCATGTTGTGACAAAGAATATGCCCAGGATTGCGCAAAGCCTCCCTTCATACGGGAGGTCCCAGTGACTTCTTGCAGCCCGGTTTTGAGCCAGCTTAAGCGCTTCGGTGGAGACTTGAGAAGATGTGTCGGTCCCCATCCTGCATTGGTAACCGGGACCGTTGCTTTTCCTGAGGCCAAAATAACTTCAATGATTTAAGGAACATGAAAATTGGAACTCGGAATGTTTTGACGTTAAAAAATAGCTATCGTACCGATATTTTGACTTTCGAATTCAGATGACTCGAACTGGACTTATTAGGAGTTTCAGAAACTCATATCCCAGGGGTAGGAAGCACGACATTAGGTGATATAGAATTTAATTACTCAGGTAGGAAGGATGGGGTACATAGGCAAGGAATAGGGCTCATGATGAATAAGGAAGCTGCTAAGTCTTGTTTAGGCTTGGAAGGTATTAATAATATGAATACTAATCGCTCATTTTATGATTAAAAAGTTCAGGGTTTCAGTAATAGTAGTATATGTCCCTGTAGAGCCGACTGACAGAGATACTTGTGATTCAGACGAATTTTACGTACAGTTATAGACAGGGTCCCAGGTAGAAATATGGTGCTTTTATTAGGAGATTTTAACACACAAGTCGGTAGAAATAGAGGAATCTAGGTAAATTTGGTGTAGAAAAGAAAACAGCAATGGCTATAGACTGTTGCAATATCGTAGGTATAATAATCTAGTTATAACAAATATGGTGCTTGGTTATAAAATAGCCCATAATTTGACAATATGGTAAGATGGTCACGTGATGGTAAGACAGCAAACCTTATTAATCATGTTATTTTAAACCGAAGATTGGTAGGATCAATAAAAGATAATAGGACATATAGGAGTGTTATTATTGGTGTTAAAAGTTAAGACCACCATCTGGTAGTGTCTAGGGTTAATTTAAAGTTGAAATTTCTGAAGGGTAACTACCTCAAGGGAAGTTATAATGTTAGTAGGCTCCAGGATGAGAATTTGAGAGAAATTTTTGAGGAACAGTTGAATACTAAACTGGACAGTTTAAAATTTGACGATGTGGAAGATGGATGGAATAATGAGAATGTGCTAAACCGAGATGAAATTGCAGGAAAGAATATGGAAGAAAAAGAAAAAGTTTGTATTACATTGGATGTGAAGGAAGATGTGTTTTGTAAGGAAGAATTAGCATTAATGCTAAAAGGATTAAAAAACAATAAGACTCTAGATGCTGATAGTGTGGTAAATGAGTTTCTTAAATATGGCGGCTCTGAGGTTAGAAATAGGCTACTGAAGATTATGAATATGATTTTTGAAAAAGGGGTAGTATCGAGCGATTTTGGGAAAACCTTAATTAAACCACTATAAAAGAAAGGTGACAAGAGTGAGTGTGGTAATTATCGAGGCACGACTTTGGTCTCTCTAGGTAGCAAATTACTTGGTAATATGATACTTTTTTATCTGCGAGATGCTGCAGACAAAGTTTTAAGAGAAGAACAGTGCGGTTTTAGAAAAGGTAGAGGATGTGTTAACCAAACTTTCCTTCTTAGGTTCATAATTAAGAAGAGCTTAAGCTATCAACCACCTTTAGTCCTCGGTTTTATCGATTATGAGCAAGCATTCGATTTTATTCATTAGAAGAGCTTTAGTAAAGGTTTTATCCTTGTATGGTATCCCCCTTTATGCGGATCATTTTGGTGGATTTTGTCTTAAGAAGCACATGGGAGGCAATGGGAGACCACGGAATCAAATGGGGAAGAAAAAATGTCCTGGACTTCAGATTATGCTGATAATTCAAGCGAAAATGTGAAACTGAACAATGTGAGCAAAATTAATGAAATTTTACAGGTTTGCGAGTTATGCAGGTTTATGAGTTATGCAGGTGCTAGGAATAGATTTAAAAATAAATGTTAAGAAGACTAAGTCACTAAGGCTAGGAATAAGTGAAGATGAAAAGGTGATGTTGGGTAACGAAAAGATTGATCAGGTGGAGAGCCTCACTTACCTTGGTAATATTCTTAGTAAAGACGTTGGGAGCGGTGAAGATGTTAAAAATAGAATAACCAAGACTCAGGGTGTGTTTTTTTGTTCACAGTAAAAAAAAAATTTTCGAAGAATAGGAAGATATGTCTGCAAATCAATATTAGAATATTGGAAGCTACAGTGATGACAGCGGTCAAATAAGGCTCGGAATCATGGGTGTTCCGAAAAGCGGATGAAGATTTGCTAGATATTTTCCAGAGGAATTGCCTACAGATTGTTCTGGGTACCCGGCTGACTGATTGTATTTCAAACAGTAGGCTGTATGAAAAATATAGTCCAATTCCGCTTTCTAAGGCTATAGGGAGAGAAAGGTTAAGATTACTGAAACACCTTCTGCGAATGAAGGATGATAAATTGCCAAAGATTGTCCTTTTTGGCCAACCGTCTAGGGCTAAACGGAAAGTAGGTTGTCCATGGTTGGGGTGGGAGGATGTTATAGAGAAAGATTTAAAGGAAATGCTAACTTCCTGGGAGGTTGTAAAGAGGTAAACTTAGAATAGGTATTGATGATGAATCATTTGGATGGAGGATGAACATGCGTATCTGTGTTTGCCTAACGCAGCTTGGTGCTGCGGTGAGTTGTTACCAGTAGTAGTAGTAGTTTTGAATATTGTAAATATTTTAAGAACAAATACTAAATTATTCAAAACATCAGTTCTGGCTCGGAAGTATTACGGTTACTGGCAATTTTTCATGTGGGGATTATCCAGGGTCTATTTTCCATGTGTTTTGATTTCTGGGAATTTCCACGGAAGGGGGCATATCTGGAGTGACCGAGAAACTGATTAGAGATTAAAGCCTTATTCAAATGAAAGAATGCTAAGGAGAATTTTTCAGGCTGAATCGTCCGCAAGCAATTTTACAGGGATGAGGGTTTCTCAGCGAAGACGGAACTGTCTGGAGAGAACTGGACGGGAGGAAGGTGTACTTTACGCTGGACGAAATTTCAGCGAAGGAGTTTCCTATGAGGGGGAGGGTTGCCCCCTCCATATATGAAGGGTTGTCCCCTCCTTAATACCTTACCTTGCTCATTACGCTAAAGTTTCACTGTTTGTCCCATTTTTTTAAGAGCGTTTACTGAAACACGGGGGCGTTTAATTAGAATAGAATGCTTTTTTTAAAGTGCAAACAGCTTCAGTGTAAAGAGTTCTTCAGTGTTCAGTGTAAAGTTTCTTTAACTGAAAGTAAAGAGCGATTATATTGGATTTTAGAGTTTTTCTTATTTTTTGTGCAGCATCTGTGTTATTTTTGTTTGTATATTTAGTTTTTTTTTTTGTTTTTTTTTTTTTATTGATGAAGGTTTCAGGATGCAAAGCCGAAATACTTGGACTTTTATTGTTTGTGTGTTAAAAAGCTTTAATTTTTATTTTTCATTGTCTTATTAAAAATCTTACCTGTTTTTAATATATTTTTTCTTTTAATCAAGATCTTAATAGTACTTGAAACATTATTTGAAAAATGTGAACACGAAGAACTTCTGAATATGGATACGTTGCACATAGAAAGCTAGTGGATCTAGACCCCCTCCCCCCTCCAAATAAAGATACTGTAAAAGTAGCTTGAAAGTTTTTTGCTCTTCCGTAAAAAAAAGAAAGTTTATGCAGATCATAAATAAAACACGCAAAAAATACCTTGATAGTTTGCATCAACAACAGCGTCATCTAAGGCTAATGGATTCGTGTCAGGTATGGTTTCTAAATTCCCAGATGGGGTTTTATATAATGTAGGGGTGACTTCAGCAAAACAGGATTCCTCTTTACTATGATTCAAAATTGCCAGACTTTCCTCCATTAAGCTTTGGGACGATAAACTCGCTTTCAAGCTGAAATCCTCTTCTATTGGCCGTAAAGCCGATTCTTCTTCCAGATTCTTTAAATTCATTTCTTGTTCATCTACTTTCAAACCCATAATATTTTGTGACAAGTATGTTGTGTTTTTATTATTATCAGCGAAGAAATCCTTAAACTTTGACTGACCTTGAGGAACACCTCCCAGAATAGAAACATTCTCAAAGCCCGGTGGCGGCATCGTTGATACAGCACTAGTAATGTCTGAGTTTGCGTTGATGATATCATTTTGGCCAATAGACAAATCAGCTTGATACGATGCATTTATAGGAAACCGAACCGCGCGTACTTCGGCCTTTATATGAAGCTTATCATCATTATTCCATATATTAGCTAAAGCAGCAGTAAACTTAGCTTCAATCTCGTTCAGCTTTGGATCTAATTCCTGCAACTTCAGAAGACTCATGAAACTTTCCTCAAGGCTAGCATATTTAGTTACTCCTGTGGCAGCAGTTGGGTCAGCCTCTATCTTGGTAGCGCCTTCCGCCACGTTAGTAGTACTCTGAAACAGAGGTAAAAACTTGGAGCTCGTCGTAAGTGGAGTTTGAATGTCTTTCAGATCATAATAGTAGTTCTTCATTTGACGTCGATCTTTAGAGCTTTCTCTTGAGCTAATATCTCCATCATATCCATCAGGAGCAACAAAATGTTCTGCTTGTCTTCGTTCAGTTCTGAGTCCCCCGCTTCTGAAAATAAAGGGGACACGTGACTTTGCATCCTTCTTCCTAGTTACGGATGGCCATTTAACATTAGACTCCGATTGAGGGGCTTCATATGATGCACCCAAAGGCGGAAATGCTTGGCAATATCTGAAAAATAGGATATCATAAACATCATAGGCGTTAAAACAATCTGGACTCCTAGGAAATGATTTAAAAAATGATTTGAATGATTTGATTTGCCCTAAAGAAAAATGTAAAATAAAACAAAAAGCAGTTCTTTTTGCTAGATCAAATGAGCAACAAGATCTTTTTACAGAATTTCAAAAAATACACATATTTAGAAAAAAAAAAAGATTATTTACCACCAATTAAAATGGCATAGGTTAGTCTATACTAAAAGATCTAGTTGTCAGACAGGAAAGCTCTGATTTTCACTTCCTTCATTGAAGATAATTGATCAACAGAGATACATCAAATTATTAACAATTATTTGTCCATTCTATTTGATGAGTTTAGAGTTAAAAATGATGATCAAAATTCCACCATACAGGACACCAGAATGCCCTATTGCACAATGTTCTTATGTGGAAATATTGTGACAAGGTACATAAAACTCGTCCAAAATATTTGCAGACAGCAATTAATGCTTTTTTTACCGCTGCAAATTTCTAGCAGCTGCAGTACCCAGAAAACTGGAAATGCACAAAAATCGAGAAATTCCTCAGTCTGTTGGCACCAGAGAACCCAAAATAGCGCAGAAGAACTCTCTTATGGAGAGCATAGCTTAACATCAAGAGTATTTTGTCATAATAAGCCATTGTTAAGTTGCTATGCGCTGTTATTGGTCGACCTCGTGATACCACAGGACATTCAAAACACTAGATATGATTCTAATTTGTAAGCATTTTTGGTTTTCAGGAAAAACTGCAAGGTCAGGACCACGTTTGCTGGATTTTTTTCTGGTAGGGTTTTTCACGGGTTTAATTTTTCAATACGTTTAGAATTTTTTTGCTTGTAGGATTTTCCGCGGGAATAATTTTTCGAGGGGAGGGAAGTTTCCAGGGAGTGATTTTTTCAGGGGAAATACATTGAGGGAATTTGCCAGAGTTCCTATACGAAATTCGTCTTATGTCTTGCTTTCTCTTTGCCGACTCAATTTTACGCGTGGAGAGGCTAAGAGTAATTGTCCGGGTTAAATGTTCACCAGGATTGAACTGCATAGAGAATAAATTCGGGGGAAGAAGAGATTTTTCCATGCAGGTGTAGCCATATTTCCTGGCATTATTTAAAAAAATAAGAAATTAAGGTAAAATTCTAGTTAATTGACTTCTTGCTATTTTGGAAAGTGTTTAGGTTAGGAAAATGGAACTTTCAGGGATGGGTCTACAGGCTAAAGTATGTCCTGGGAAGGTATTTTAAAGTACCCATCTCTACTACTTCTCCCTCTGGAGGGCCATGAAATTTGCCTACATGACAGGTTTATACCTATTGAAATTTTGACAAAACAACATTTTACCTTAATTTTCAGTTACCAGTTGCCCTTTCTCTGCCTTTAGTTCTGAAAATGCAATTCCTGTTACTTGAGTAGAATTTTGAGCCATATCAAGGTTGTTTTTTTAATTTAGGAAATGTATTTGCATATCTTTAAAACCTTATAAAATAGAACTGAGCAAATTTATGAAGCTGAAAACAATTTTGTTGTACTTCAATTAAGCAGAAAATCTATTTTGCAAGGTTTCACTTTATAACACACATATTTTTAAAGGTCATCAAAGGTCAGGGCCCTCTAGAGGGAGAAGGAGTGGAGGTAGTTGCTTCAAAATACCTTCCCAGGACATACTTTAGTCTGTAGATTCATCCCTGAAAGTTTCATTTTCCTAACCTAAACCCTTTCTGAGATAGCAAAAAGTCAATTAACTAGAATTTTATCGAAATTAAATTAAATAAAAACAAGTTTTTTCAACTTGAAGTTTTTTCTATCCCAATTCTTTAAGAACGACTCCTGAAACAGCATGCTCGCTTAATAAGAACAGAAAGAAGTTTTTTTAAAGAACTAAAAAACTTTAGCGTAAAGAGCGAGGTGCTGTGGAGGAGCAACCTCCCTCATATACGTAATGATTTCTGTTCGGTTTAAGTTTTAATGTTGCTCCTTTCTTTCGCTGAAAAAATATGTTTTTTAATGTGATAAAAAGCAGCTAGATATCATTTTTTCTCAATATTCTCTTATGCTTTGCGCTAGTATTTTAATCGAGTCTGCTTATGGACAGCTCACTTATATATTCTGTTTCTGTAAATAATCCTTCAAATGAAAATCTTAAATCAAAACGAAATCAATACATAGCAATAAAATAGAAACTAACCCTTCATTCGATGGAGGAAGAGCAAGAAGAGAATTACGATCTGGGCTGGATTCAAGACTGTCAGCTTTTTCTATGATACTCTCTGATTCTTTCAGTTTGTTCCACAGTTCCTCAACCAGTTGCTCTGCCTCTATTTTCCGATCACATGCTGTTCTTAAACAATCTATGGCAGCTGATCTGGAAAATAAACAGAAATAGTTGAAAAATTATATCATTAAAGATAGGTCTTTCGATTTTTCATTTGTCACTTCGATCTACAAATACACTCATAAAAGAATATTTTTACCACGTCTCACCCAATCAAAAAGATTACAATGCATGTACAACAGGGTGACTTAACAGCACTAGTCTAAAAATTTATAATCCTAATTATTAGGAGATAGCCGCAGGTTTATGAGTAACCATTTATCTTAGTGAAAAATGGGAGACAGGACACAAAACGCAAGAAAATGTAAACTATAAGGGAATACACTAGACAATCTAGGAGGGAAAGGACGAACCCAAATCTCTCCCCCCCCCCCCCTCTGCAAGTACTTACATAACAAACAAAGTATATCTGTCCATATGAGGTTAATACTTTTTTTTATATAAATATGGCACTTGTGACTCAGATGCAAATTAAATTCTGTTATTACAAATTACTACTAATGCAAGAAATGGTGAGAATTGTGGACTTCTTTTTCTGGTCTTGAAATATGTTCTTTTTAATCTTAAAAATAAAAGAAGAAGTTAATTTTTGTTTTATTCCTGGAGTTGATGTCTCTGGATCGTAATGGATGTTTATTTAGTTGGTGAAATTATAAGCTAATTGTCTGTCTTGCTTGTGATTTTGGGGATTTTTAAGGTGAGACTGGATTTTGTATTTAATTCATATTTTTTTGTATCTTTTTTTCTCCCCGGATTCTTCCTGGCCATGAAGACTCACAGGAAAACTATGTCGAAGCAGACTTACTGTTTTTTACGAATTTATTGTTAAATAAAGGAACTCAGAGGCTTTTTTTGCAGATTCCAACACTAGGACTACCTATACGAAGACTACACAGTCGGGTAGTTTCACAATCTCGGACGAGTTAGCTCTTTCAAGTTAGTTGTTGAAATTAAACTTGCTCTATTTTCAATTTTTCGAGAATGTTTTCACTCTAAAACAAAAACTTCTATCTAGAGCTGTGATTCCCAACGTGGGGCACAGGCTCCACCGATGGGCATGACAATATTTGATGGGTCTTGGGCAGGATGTGCATCCCTCGGCTGACTACGCTTAAGAGCCCTAATTTAGAAAAAAGTTTTCACGAGATTTACGTCACATCCAATGCGTTTTAAAGAGCAGACAAAGATGTATTAGTGCAATAATGGTACACATTGTATAAGAAGTGTTGTATTCCGACAATTCTTTTTTTTTCATTGGTATAGTATATGGCTAGATGACGACCCAGAAAAAAAGTTACCACGTAATGGCCTTTTAAGCTTCCTTCAGGTGAGTATATGTAGAACTATCACGAGGAGAGCATCAAGATTTGTGGCGTATTTTCCAGCGACCCTCTAGTTCATCTTTATACATAATAATCGTACTAGTAAGCTGAAAAGAAAAAAGTACACACAATTAGGGCCACAACACCCCAAGAATCAGTCCTGCGTAACGCTTGGAGACATCAGCGCAGTGTCAGGTACACAAAATCGAATGGCACTTACACAAGTCATGCCATTGCCATGCATCTGGAAATTCGCATTCCACCACATTATTTAAGCTGGATATAGATCAAATGCGGAGTTAGTGACGGCATGTTCACTGTAGGGGCCACTTAACGCTTATTTGTACTGATTACATTTTCTCAAATGATTTGTAAAATTTTCAAATTTGCTAACCTTATTTAAATTGCAAATTAGAGACCAAGAACGAGTCTGAAAAGCAAGGCTTTGCAAGATAAATAATAAACAGATTTTCTGTGTGTAAGTGACGACCAAAAGTGACCACGACGTATCTTAGGCATTAAGTCTTAGGCACTCAATATGTAAGGAATATTTTATTTTAAACAGGCTATGTTTAAGTCACCATTCTGGAAATATTCCCTTTCGGTTGAAAGTGATTCTTTCACTTTCGAACACATTAGCAGTGCCGTAGCTAACAGCTCTAAGCTTTTGAAAAAAATTGTCCAATCAATCCTTATTTATTTTCACTAATCGAAGAATTCAGTATCAAAATAAATCAAGTCTAGAAAAAAAAAACAACTGACAAGATATAATTGAACAACCAACTAGCAATTAAATTTATAGTTTTGTAGTTAATAGCTGAGAGAAATCAACAATACAAACAGAAAAATAAAGTTGGTTCACTGTTACTTTGAAAGAAAGTCACATGTCTTTAGAGTTCCTTCACAACTCCTAACAATTTTTTGATCAATTATATATATATATATATATATATATATATATATATATATATATATATATATATATATATATATATATATATATAGATATATATAGATATATATAGATATATATATATATATAGATATATATATAGATATATATATATATATATATATATATAGATATATATATATATAGATATATATATATATATATATATATATATATATATATATATATATATATATATATATATATATATATATATATATATATATATATATACTAGCTGTTGGGGTGGCGCTTCGCGCCACCCCAACACCTAGTTGGTGGGGGCGCTTCGCGCCCCCCCCCAAGCCCCCCCGCGCGCGTAAGTCGTTACGCGCTATAATAGTTACGCGCCATTGTAGTTGTGTCCCTATGTCCCACCTGTGAATATAGATATATATATATATATGGTTTTAACTACGTAAAACTTGCGAATATACAACATTCTTTGCTGTCCCATTGTCTTTGCATATAAATAGATTGTCAGGTTATCCCCCTGTTTCCCCCGGTGTCCCCGTTGTAGTTGTGTCCCTGTGTCCCGGTCGTCATTTATATTCCCTGTGTCCCGGGTCCCGGTCATCATTTGTATCCCGGTGTCCCGGTCTGTATATACATTCGTTTTTTAGTTTTGTTTTTCTCCTTTATTTTTTTCCTTTTTTTTTCTTTTTTAGCTT